>NW_022631260.1:0-276548 GCF_010015895.1 Lontra canadensis | reverse complement strand
TAAATGGCAATGATGCTCTGTAGTTCTCCAGGCTCCACAGGATATGGACCCTGAAGGCTTTTGAGTTTTCCTTCCTTGATTTAGATGGAGATCCTGCAAGGGAATGGGATCATTATTGCACTTTCACTGTTCCTAGATTTGAGTATTCTGTTACAAATTTGAGAGACAAGTATGACATGATAGAAAGGGTCAGAAGGCCTGGATTCCAGCCCAGCTCTGCCCAACCTTGTGTGTGACCTTAGCTAAAACAGCGGACCTCTCCCAGCTTCAGTTCCATGGTGTTTTGATTGAGTGTAATGATACCCACTCACAGCTAGAGAGTGAGAATGATGGGACTTAATGAAAGTGTGGGACCACCCATACTGTTTAAATGCTTATTTTGGGAAATACGCAATCCAAGATGCAAAGACACAGAACATTGGTTCCACAGCATATTCCTTAGTATGATTTGGGAATCTTGGTATTGAAAGTGTCGGTTTTGGGGAAGAGCTGCAGTGACTTCCATGGAACTTTGAGGATGTCGTGGACACAGAGTAGGGGGCAGAAAAGAGGTATTGAGAAAGAGGCTGTACCCTTCCTGCTCCACAACTTCTAGGCCATAGTCCCGTTGGCCATCCCAGCCACACTTCCCCATTTTGCCCTTTGAGCAGGATGTTATAACTACTTCTATATCAGAGAGGCGCTCCGAAAAAGAATTGTAACCTGGCCACTTTGCGCCATCCACCTTCAAGGTAGGAGAGTGTTTTAGAAAATCAAAACTTGGTCAATAGGAAAGGACAAGCAAATCACACCCTTCTCGTCCCCAGGAGAGCTTCAAGTGCCTGTTGCAGATTGATTTTAGGATTGTGACAATAATGCTGATGTCCTTTGAAGATGGCAGTAGCCTGAGGAAGCTCTTAAAGAAGTAGATTCTCATGTGAACTATTTCAGGTCAAGATTCTCTCTGGACACCACTTTTTGGCTTGGCTTTTGTTCTGGCTCCCCAAGTGGTTATTATGGTGATGTGTTTGGGCGAGCGGTAAAGTGGCCGGGATGACAGTGCTTCCTGACTTGGTGTTCAGATGTGTAATTCTGTTCCTTCTTCCTTCCCACTTTCTGCTCCCACTCCATCTCCCCCAGCCCTGTCAAACAATGCACTTAAAATGCCATTTTGTCATTTCAATGTGATTCCTTCGTGAGAAGAAATTGGAGCGACCGTGTAAACGCTGCCTGGGGACATCTGTCATCTTCTGACTTGAACAGAAAAACCACAGCTACATGATTGTTGAGCGTTGGCCCATATTTACCCATCTTCCCAGGCACCTGAGAGCTAACCTACCTCAACATTTATAAAATTGCCATGCGTGCAGGCAAGTTCTTTATCCCCTACTTGTTTAAAGCTTTGCTTTCTGAAAACTATTACTGAGAGTGTTGGATGCCTGGAAATATGTGAAAGTAATAGCTTTGGGGGCCGAGTAGGTAAATTTGCATCCTCAGGCCACCAAGCAAGAGTATATTTTCTCCCTTCCTGAGAAATTGAGAGACACTGGAAAAAAAGTAGTTCCAATTTTCATTATTACATGCTTAAAATAGTCTGGGCTCAGGCAGTTCTTGGACTGAAGCTGAACATGTAAATTTCAGTTTAAATAAGTGCTTCATAGGAAAAGCATAGGAGTAAGTCCTCAAGGCTCCAGTGAAAGCCACTGGTGGCCTTACCTCTGGTTTGCCACCTCCCTATTTGCAGTAACTTCTCTAAAGAGAACTACCTTGACTTGTTGAGCAAGACTCAAGCAATGGCAGTGAATCTCTTGCCATGGGAAGGGGGAAGGAACTTGCCCAGCCATCCAGGAGAATGCTAATGAGATAATGGGCTTTAATTCAGACCTTCTGCAATATTCTGTTTTCCTGATGCTGCTGGAACATATTTTTACATTACTTGATAGTAAGGAGATGGTGAAATGTGGATCCTACCAAGCTGATTTGCTTCTATTGCTTCTCTAAATACTCTGTGACTGGATGCCTTGCATCAGGCATGATAGAAACAATTTGACTCTATTGTGGGGACTGGCTTCAGGCATAAGGAGGAGTTGCTTCTTTGCATTTCTCAATGCAAAATAGGGCTGTGGTGGGGCAGGTCACAGTCCTGTTAGGACACCATGTTCCTTATATTTGAGCAAGTTGTCCTCTCTAATTGCACATAGCTTGCCTAGGAAACAGAGCAGGAGGGTGCAAGACATTTTACCTCCGGGGTGCTGTT
This sequence comes from Lontra canadensis, assembly GCF_010015895.1. Lineage (NCBI taxonomy): Eukaryota > Metazoa > Chordata > Mammalia > Carnivora > Mustelidae > Lontra > Lontra canadensis. Next base: position 274,312 of record NW_022631260.1, on the reverse strand, counting down.
TCTATCCTCTGGAGTTTCCTGGTATCTGAGAAAACACAACTTAAAACAGGAATCTAATGTCTGCCAGGAAGTCCAGGCAATGATCGATCTAAGGTGAATAGAAGCTACCAGTTCATGGTCATTGCCTAGCAATCCTGAGAAAAAATACTCTTCTGGAAGATATTATTGGATTATTGGTTCAGTTTTTAAGATGCACAGTCTGTACAGTTTAAGAAAATGAGTATTTTATTCTCAACACGACTCAGTAGAGAAGGAGAAAACTTCCGTAAATAATCGTGTTGGATAAAAGGCAAGATCTTAGGAGGATGACAGTCTGGCCCGGTGTCTTGTAGATGGGGCTCACACTGCCCCCTGAGTAATACTTTGCAGTCTTCAGTACCTTAGATTTGGGTACTTATTTTAATGCCATGAAGTCATCTGGGGGCATTCAAAGTCCTGTTCCATCTCATTATCAAACCAGCCAGAGATATAGAGAAAGGGTTCCTGGCCTGAGGTAACAGGACTGCTTTGCCTACTCCTGCCCATTGGCTCTTCTTTTTCTTTCTCCCCCTCCTCCACCTGTCCCTTCCTTCCCCTCTCCTTCCCCTTCCCCTCCTCCTCCCCTCCCCCTCTCCTCCCCCTTCCCTCCCCCTTTCCTTCCTTCCTTCTCCTTCTCCTTCTCCTTCTTCTCCTCCTCCTCCTTCTTCTTCTTTTCAGAAAGAGAAAGGAAGCAAATGTGTGCCAGGGGTGGGGAGGGACAGAGGGAGTGGAAGAGATAGAATCTCAAGCAGGCTCCATGCCTGATGCGGGGCTCAATCTTAGGACCCTGAGCTCATGACCTGAGATGAAATCAAGAGTCATGCAACTGACTGAGCCACCGAAGGCATTCCCGCCCATTGGCTTGTCTTGCCCCATACCTCTAAGATGCTGTCTTTCTAGTCATCAGAGTTGAGCTCCATGGCCTCCATCTCAGGTTGGCTTCCGCATTTGGCTTTGGACTAGGTGAATGGAAGGGACAGAAGAGGAATAATGAAGAACTGGGAGACAAGGGAAGTGCCCACCATGTGGGTGATCATGCAGGGAATGCTAATGCTGGTAGGTACATGTGGGAATCAAGGAAGAAAAGGCAGTTTGGTGTTTTTATGAAAGCTTTGTGTATCTCCTAGACAAAGGTGATAAAAGACCAATTGAGAATGCCAGCTGAGAGAAGTTTCTAAAAAGTTACCTCATTCATTTATTTTTTTATTCAGCAGAAATATCCTGGGTGTCATTATGAACAAGGTGCTGTAGGTAAACAAGATATAAAACACCAAGTGCTTGGCTCTCAAAAAGCGTCTGGTCATCATAGGTACATAATCTATTATGTTACTGCTTGCCATTTCCCATATGAGTCTCCCCTTGAGAAATTGCTTTTTGAATTTAGTACCAAGAAAACCTTGTGTCTTGTGAGAAAATGGTCTATATCCTCTTTTTTGATGTGAGAATTTTGTAACTTATCATGTTTCTATTTCTACCCTGTGAATAAGCTGAGGTTCTAGGTTGCAAATCACAGTAATCAATTCTAGCTGTCTGAGGCAGAAAAGAGGAATTTGTTGAAAGGATATTTAAATCAAAAGATATACATTCAGGACCCTGCTATATCACTGACTTGCTCAGGGGCATTGGACAAGTCATTTATCCTTTTCAGACTTCACTTTACTTGTCACTTTAGGAATGTCACACAATCAGAGGGGAGTTCCCCAAATAGATGGAATGTTCAGAGACCTAGTTTGGAAAATACGTATGAAAGACACTCTGGGAAGTGAGGCCAAGGTGTTGGAAGTGTTGGACCTAGGTGAGTAAGATGTCCAACTGTCTCTATGATATTGGGTCACTCACTTAAGATTCAAGTCCTGACAAATCATAAGAGACTCTTAATCTCAAAAAACAAACTGAGAGTTGCTGGGGAGAGTGGGGTAGGGAGAGGGTGGTTGGGTTATGGACATTGGGGAGGGTATGTGCTATGGTAAGTTCTGTGAAGTTTGTAAACCAGGCGATTCACAGACCTGTACCCCTGGGGCTAATAATACATTATATGTTAATTAAAAAAAAAGAATATGATTAAAAAAAAGAAAGATTCAAGTCCCGAGAGAACCTTCTGATTGGCCAGGCTTCAGTTTGGGAAGCTAGTCCCTTTAATGGCCATAGTGGGAGGGATAGCCACTCTTAGGATTAATGGCACAGTCTCCAAAGGGAAGAGCAGTGGGCTAATAGAAAGGTTGGTTGGAGGCTGGATAGCAACAAAAATGGATTGCAGGATACAGAATTAAATTGATGTTCTAAAACAGAAGCACTATCAGCTCTTAAAAGGAGCTTTTTGTTCTACTTGCCTTTTCTTGGTTCCAATTTTTTCCTTATTTTCCCTTTTATTATTCATATTGTACAACGTTCTTTGAATGGTAAGTAAAGTGAGATTTGAAAAGGACTTACGAGTTGCTCAATGTCCCTGAACTAGTAAGTAGTACAGCCAGGTCCTGAGTTTATATCTTTTGATGTCACTTTCAGTCCTCCTGTCTTTCCATGAGTTGATGCCAAGTGGCAACGCCAAGTGGAAACATTAATGTCAAGAAAGAAACTTAATGCTATAGTTGTTTTGAAGAGGAATATTTCTTCAGGTTTCGGGAGGTTTGTATTTCTGTGTGATTAACTACCAACCTGTTCTCCTTTCTGAAGGAAGAGTACTTCCGTCCTCTCTTGTAAACCAACTTACCCACCAGCACAGAATGTTCTACTATCACTAGGAAGGTGGCTACAGTGAACATGAAGGATGGTTTCTTCAATTTTTTCCAGCCTGAGACCTTTGCAGACTCTCGGGTCTATGTTTAGACTATTATCCACCCCTGAAAAGACCTATCCTATCATCCGAATGCACCAGACCTTAACATTCTTGTCTTTTAAAAAAAGCATTTTATTCTGGGGTGCTTGGCCTGCTCAGTTGGTAGAATATGTGACTCTTGGTCTCAGGCTTGTGAGTTTGAACCCTGCATGTGGTGTAGAGTTTACTTAAAATTAAAAATAATGTTTTTTAAAGATTTTATTTATTTGACAGAGAAATCACAAGTAGGCAGAGAGGCAGGCAGATAGAGAGGGGTAAGCAAACTCCCTACTGAGCAGAGAGCCTGATGCAGGGCTTGATCCCAGGACCCTGAGATCATGACCTGAGCCAAAGGCAGAGGCTTAACTCACTGAGCCATCCAGGTGCCCCCAAAATAAATTTTTTTAAAGTGTTTTCTTCAGGGGCAGCTGGGTGGCTCAGTTAGTTAAGCGCTGACTCTTGATTTTGGCTCAGGTCATGACCTCAGGGTCATGAGATCCAGCCCAGCATTAGGTTACCGGCTCAGGGGGGTTCAGCTTGACATTCTTTCCCTCTGCCCCTCCCCCGACTTGTGCTCCTTCTCTCGCTCTCAAAATAAATAATCTTTGAGAAAAAGAGAGTTTTCCTCCAAAGAATAAAATGTGGTATCTGAAACCATAAAATTGCTAGAAGAAAACAAAGGCAGTAATATCTTTGATGTTGGCTATAGAGATATTTTTTAAAAAATTTTATTTTATTTTATTTTATCTTTTCAGTGTTCCAGGATTCATTGTTTATGCACCACACCCAGGGCTCCATGCAATACGTGCCCTCCTTAATACCCACCACCAGGCTCACCCACCCCTTAAGCCCCCTCCTCTCCAAAACCCTCAGTTTGTTTTCTCAGAGCCCACATAGTCTCTCATGGTTTGTCTCCACCTCCGATTTCCCCCAACTCCTTTCTCCTCTCCTTCTACCAATGTCCTCTGTGTTATTCCTTAGGCTCTACAATTAAGTGAAACTGTATAATTGACTCTCTCTGCTTTGTGTAGAGACATTTTTTAGATATGTCTCCTAAAAGGAAAAAAATTAAAAAATTAAAGAGTGTTCTTATCTATTATAAGATGTAGGAAACTACATCTTATAATAGAGAATTTGGATAATATATAGACCAAAAAACCAAAACAATAACAATAACAAAAACCCCCCATAAAACAAAACTACTCAACTCCATACAACTTGGTTCTTTCATTTTTTATATATGTGTGTATGAATATATAAATCTTTTGTTTTTTTAGAAATTGAGTTAGATGATAGAGTTTGATGTCCTTTTATTATATGACATAATTTTGTGAACATCTTCTCGTGACATGAATTTTTTTGGCACTTGAATTCTTTTTCTTTTTTTTCTCTCTCTTTTTTTTTAAGATTCTATTTATTTATTGGACAGAGAGATCACAAGTAGGCAGAGAGGCAGTCAGAGAGAGAGGAGGAAGCAGGCTCCCCGCTGAGCAGAGAGCCCGATGTGGGGCTCGATCCCAGCACCCTGGGATCATGACCTGAGCCAAAGGCAGAGGCTTAACCCACTGAGCCACCCAGGCGCCCCGGCACTTGAATTCTTAAGTCAATTCAGTAGCCATTTGTTGTGCACCTGTTTTGGGCTCACCACTGTGGACCATAAATCTTCCCTGTCCTTAAGGAGCCCCATTCTCCTCCACTTTTAGTCCATATCGGGAGGAGGAAAGGGAAGAAACCAGGAGTCAAAGAATGGAGAGAGCAACCCGGAGCACATGACTATGAACTGATTATAGTCTTTTATTTGATTATTTATTTGTTTATTATTTATAACAGATTATTGTCTGTTATTTATATATTAAAGATGTCAGATAGTTCAAAATGCTTCCTTTTATAATTTTTGAGAGCAGAGGCATATCACTTAGTTTTTGCAGGAAACCACATCTAAAGCAACACAGTTTTGCAGATAGGTACTAATTTTTTTTTCTTTTCTTTTCTTTTTTTGTAAGAATCATTAGTGGGGCGCTTGGGTGGCTCAGTCAGTTATGCATCTGACTTTTGATTTCAGCTCAGGTCATGACCTCAGGGTTGGGCTCTGTGCTGAGTGTGGAGCCTACTTGGGATTCTCTCTCTCCCTCTCCCTCTCCTTCTTCCCCTCCCCCCCCTTAAAGAAAAAGAATCATCATTTACCAGAGTGTCTCTAAGAATACTAAACAGGATCCAATTCATAAACCACATGGACAGAACTGCCTGTCTCCTTTCAAGCTTTTGGAAGCTGCTCTGGAACATCTCACATACCAAACCCACAGCTCCCTCTCCTCTCCTCACCTCTCCTCTCCTCTCCTCTCCTCTCCTCTCCTGCCTTCCCTTCCCTTCTCTTCCCTTCTCTTCCCTTCTCTTTTCTTCTCCCTGCTCCCCCTACCCCCCTACCCCCTTCCTCTTATTTTGTGGACCACTTTCCCTCTTTTCTAGGAAGAATTCTTCCTCTTTAAGAAGAGGGAGGGTGGGAAAAGCTGTAGGAATTCAAGATTCTCTTTAAACAGGAGGGGAGAGATACTGTGAGCCTGATCTCTTAATCTTGAAAGCCCTTTCCAGTGTCTTAGCTCTCTGTCCCTGAAGTGACCAACACTGGCAGGAGCCCCTGGGAGGAGCTGAGGACGCTCTTAGATAGAATTGAACCAGGCAATAAGGAGGAGGCATGGTCAGCAGGCACAGTTCACATATAGGCTATAGTTTGGGGCTGAGGGGGCATACAGAAGGATAAGGGCAGTGGTTGTCCCTGAGCACTTCATACCCCCAGCCCCCGTGGTGACCACCAAAGAAGGACTGGGGTAATCTTCCTCCGTCAAAGCATGAAAACTGTCATCTTGGTAGCAGGTCACAAGACTATGGACTGGAGGAGATGAGTATGGATTAAGATTAGAATTTAAGCTCTCATTTCTCCTCTTAGGTTGGTAGCTAGACCATAACAAGCTGCTCTCTTTTGATTCCTTTAGTTCATGGAAGTGAGATTTATGGAAGAATTTCAGAGAAACTTAGATTTCTGCAGTCAGTATGGCAGAAAATTGGCTCATTATTTTGTAAATGGGAGGAGCACTGACTGTCAGGACCTTATTTGTTTCTGTCTTTGGTGGTTTTCTTGGCCTCTCTTATTTTTCTGGAGATATCATGGTCTTGCCTCAATTTATCCCTGTAAGCTGTGGCTGGTGTCGCGTGTGCTCTACTGAACAAGGAGCCTGGCTGCCTTGGTAGTGTGTCATGCTGGGGATCATGAAGAGGATAGTGATGCCAGTCCTAAGGCCTCACAGTGAGTTGGTGAGTGAGTCTGTGAAGGCACAGTCCTCGCTCTGCCATGCTGTGTGAGAAAGGGTACCTCATGTCCCCCGCAGCTGTTGGGAGAAAAGGGGGTTGATTTCTGGCTTTAGATGTAGAACTCTCTTCAGTGTTCTACTTTCCTTGAAAGTCGGGGACAGGGGGGAAGCAAAAGTGAGAAGCAAAATGACCAGAAAGCTGGGGATCTTGAATATTCTTTTGTTCATCCCTAAATTCTGTCAAGAACCGATAGGCACTCAGACTCCAGAGTTCAACAGCTCAACCTTTGAAGCCTGTTTTCCACCACTAGTGGGCTGTGTGTTCTTGGGCAAATAACTTTACCTCTCAAAGCTCCAGTTTCCTTATGTGTAAACTTGGGGAAATGACAGCACTCTCCTCCTCAGAAAACTGTTATGAGGATTAAGTGGAAAAAAAAAGACACAAAAACCACATAGAGCATTAGTCTACCACCTGCCATGGTGTCTCAACTGTGGGCTGGTGCTATTTTTCTTGAAAACATCATTCCAGAACACCTTGAGGGTGCTAATAAAGGTAAGGTGACATGGGTCCTGCCCTGAGGTAGCTTATGATGGGCGATCACGGCACAGGACATGACAGGAGCCAAGAGAGAAGAACAGGGCGAGAGGGGCATGTAGCAGATGGAATCAAAGATTCAAAAGAAGGATCGATGGAGCCCATCGCTCACACATGGTGGGGCCGGAAAGTGAAAGCTGAACATAACAGAGAAAGTGCTTTCTGACAGAGCCTGAGCACAGTGGGTGAAGCCAGAAAAGAGGAGCAAAGGCATAAATTAAAAACAAAATAGGTGAGCTTGCTTGTCACCGGGCTGACAGGAGGTAAGCAAAGGAGAAGAAAGCAGACTGGGGCAGGTAAACAAACAGCCCACGTGTGGACGATCCCCCAGCAGAGACAGGGAGAGGCCGCTCATCCCTGCGGCCGGAACTGGGCTGGAGATTTAAGACATTCACAGATTTTCCTGATACTTGGAGTGTTTGCCTCCCTCAACACTCAGAAATCCACGCTGAATCTGCTTTCAGGAAGGATGCCCCGGCGCTCTCCTCACCCCCAACCGCCTGCCTCAGAGACTGGGATGGAGTCTCAGGGTGGGGCGAATGGTTCAGAGAGGGATCGGCCTAAGTCGCTGAACCCCGGGGACCCTGGAGCAGACGTCGGCTGGGCGAGCTGTGTCTAGACACGGAAATTGTGCTCCTAATCTCTCAGTCTTGTTTTCTTTATATTCTCTGACAATGCGCATCTCTGTAAACATTCTCACCACAGGAACCGAGCTGGGAACACGTGTGCAATCAGCAGCCGCGGCGGCTATAACGGGGGTTATGAAATCTGCTCAAAAATAACCTGCTTGCCCCATAGGCATGCAAAGCAACCAGCCAGTCCAACGTGTCAGGCAGCAGATTTCTCTCCAGTGACCTGCCACCCTTGGGCACAAAGGAGCTTGCAGCTGGTCAGAACTGGCTGGAGGTGATCTGGGCCTGGAGACGGAGTCCCCCGGGAGCAGCTGTGAGCCACGAGTCCCTGGCATCCGTTCCTGCTCCATGGGAGGCAGTGCCGAGCCACCCAGGAGATTCCGGGGCTGAGCCCTCCTGTCCCCTACCTGCCCTGAAATTTCTCTGCCCTGGGAACATCTGGGGGCGGGGTGGGGGAGGCAGTTAAAACTCGGAATTTGCATCATGTTACCTGAGGCGAGAAGATAGAAAGTCTGGCTCCCACCCTTATAGTCTACTTAATGCTTTAGCTGGCTAGTCCTCTGGTGGGGTAGATTTTTATGCAGTGGGGACACAGTTGCACGCTCGGTGGCAGGGGAGACGGGGCACGCGTGGGTGCAGGGCTGCCATGTGCAGAGCGCTGCGGTCAGAGCTGAGACTTGCTGTGACCCGGCTGGTGCCCACTCATCCCCTTTCAGCTCCGGCACCAACTGCCCATGTGACCTTTGGCCCAGTTCCTGCAGCCCTCTCTTCAGCCTTCTCTGCCAAGTGGGGAGGTGCTCTTTCCTGTGTATTTCACCCGTAAGGGGGAGAGGAGTCCAGCGGCTGTCCTTCACCCTGTGTCCTTTTGGACTTGGAACTTGGTTAACTCAAAGAAGGATTATAGACTTTGATTACAACTGCAGAGGTCCCCCAGGGAGCGTTTTGTCAGTGTTGTCTTAGTGACCGAGGAGACAGGGTGAGTCATCCATGAGCCATCGATGGGAAGGACCCCTGGGCTAGGAGTCATGGGGGGGGGCACGCCCCCTGCTGCCTTGTCAGGTCACTTTGTGTGAGTTCCTGAACCTCAGTTGAGCTTCCCTCAGTTGAGCAAGACCACGCCTCACAGTCCAGGAACTGGCAAGGCAGGGGCCCGGCTTGGGTAACAGAAGGTGGGGAGGGGGACAGGGTGGAGGGTGTGGCCATGGCACAAAAAGGCCAGCTTTCTCCTTCATGGGAGCCCCAGATTAACCATCTTTCCCCTCTCCTGCCTTCTGTCCACGTCCACTGCTTCCCTTCTCTTCTAAAGGCAGGGTGGCCCTGGCCCAGACCGGGCTGGTTTTCTCAAACCATTTCCCAGTTTCTGCTGGGAGGAGACACCATGGCGAGCAGCATGAACTTATCTTTGGTTTTGGGGTGGAACTTGAGTTGCTTCTCCAGGTACGTCATGGCTTGACTTAGACCATTCCCTCGCGGAAGTGCTGTACTCCACACCCTTCTATGGGAAACATCAACCTTCCATTCCATCCCAGTTGTGGACTGGGTCAGCATGGCCCAAGCAAAACATTTGAGGCACTTGACCCTATTCATAGGGTCAGCTGGGGGACCCTGTTGGTCTCTGCCTTATGGTTGAATCCCTACATGTTTCTGAGGGGTCCCTTTGAACTTGATGACTTCTGTTATGATTTTAGGACAAAGGGAACCTAAGGACCTGCAGTGACTTGAGGTGTATCTTAAAATGAGAGCTGTCTCCTCTCATGAGTCCTACTCTGGGAGTCAGAGGTGTCGGTGAGGCTGGAACCCTGAGCTAATGCCTACCAAACACTGCATGTTGATCTCTCCCCTTAGCATCCTGGACGTGCTTTGGGAGCCTGGTATGGGGACCTGCAAATCCCTGCCCCTCTATCATGTTCGTACTTCAGGAAACCTGGGCAAGACGCAACCCACCATTATGGTTCCTTCCAATGGTCTATGACAATAGGGAAAAGTGGCTATTTTTGTGGTGATGTCACTGAAGTGGAGTGTCTGAAACTCATGTTTCCTGAAAGCTTGAGGGACTGACCTCAGATGCATTCCTCATGTTTCACCAGTCCCCTTGGGCACGGAGAGCTGCCTCCACCCACCTGGCGGGAAAGACCTGGCAGCTGCTTAGGCTGAAAATAGTAGTTGCGTTAGTTTTAATCACAGCACGGGAAAGGACTCACGTACACACACAGCGACCTACAAATGTGGGCTCGGAGGCTGTTCTGGGCGTCAGGGCTGGGTTCACAAGTGGCTGTGAGGTGAAGCTGGAAATGAACTCTGGTTGCTGGGAAGACAGATGAGCTGAGGGTTTCCATTATGTGGGGCTGTCACTTCCTTCCTGCAAATGGCAGGTGAAAGAAGCCACCTAAGCTTCCGTGCCTAAGTGTCTTTGCACTCACAGCCCAGGCCAAGCTTTAGCAGGAAGAAAAAAAAGCAAATTTATTGTTTCTGTTTTAAGCAAAACCTCTAGTGGGGCGCCTAGGTGGCTTAGTCGATGAAGCGGCTGGCTTTGGCTCAGGTAATGATCTCAGGGTCCTGGGATCCAGCCCTTCGTCCCTGGGCTCCCTGCTCGGTGGGGAGCCTGCTTCTCCCTCTTCCTCTGCCTGCCTCTCACCCCTGCTTGTGTGTTCTCTCTCTCTTTTTCGCTGTCAAACAAATAAATAAAATCTTTTAAAACTTTTTTAAAAAGCCCCCAAACCTCTAGAATTGTCTTTTTAGCTCCAAATGCTAATCTTTGAAGTGTTTAAATCTTTTCACATTTAAAGGCCAGGAGGGCCCCTGTAAGATAGCCTGGTGATGTTGGCATAGAGAGCACATGCTCTTGTCTGTGCCCATGGGACTTGTGCTACTTCTCTTCCCATTTTCCTTCTGCTTCTCAGCTGCGGTTCCCCAGGGCCCTGTCCCACGCTCAGCCTGGACACTGACCAGGAGCTCTGAAAACATAGGACAATGCAGTTTCTGATACTTAAACCATGCATAGAGGTGTTCCAAACAATATCTACAGTGTCTGTCTGTCTCTGTCCTTCCCTCCCTTCCTGTTCTCTTTCCTTGAGAAAATAGACTCTATTGGAAAAGTCATTGCATCGTGCTCTAAGAGGATTATTGTGCATCTATTTTCATTTTTCTTATTCTGTCCTTTAGCCAGGAGACTTGGTGGACCCATAGAGAGTGCTCAGGCCTTGGAGAGAAATGGGCTTAGCTTTGAAGCTCATCCATGCTTTTGCAGCTATAGAATCTTTATAATTTGCTTAAATTCTCAGGCCTTCTATATACTAAGAATAATACCTGCTTTGCCAAGCTTCTGTGAGGTTTCAGTGGGGCTGTGCACATGGGGCTCCAGGAACGTAGCAGCACCCAGCAAATGGTGATTGTATTCACTCTGGAGTCACATAGCAATTTTTTTTTTTTTTTTTTTGAGACTCCTAATGAAAAGCAAACCCCATGGAGATACAGAGAAAGGACTGACCCAGGCCTAGCACATACCATCCGCTCATCAAGCTCAGCCATTTTGACCTTGGGTCACTAGCAAAAATGTCCCTATAGAGATGGACAGGAGAAGGGAGTTGAGGGAAATTGGAAGGGGAGGTGAACCATGAGAGACTATGGACTCTGAAAAACAACCTGAGGGTCTTAAAGGGGCGGGGGGTGGGAGGTTGGGGGAACAAGGTGGTGGGTATTATGGAGGAGATGTATTGCATGGAGCACTGGGTGTGGTGCAAAAACAATGAATACTGTTATGCTGAAAAGAAATTAAAAAAAAAAAAGATAAAAAAAAAATGTCCCTATAGCAGGATGCATGTGGGAAGGAGCCGGACTGAGGTGCCATTCATTTCTTATGCCAGTTTAAATCTGCTCCCAGACAGCATCGGGACTGAAAGTACAAACTTTGTTAGCGTCCAAAGTTAGAGTGGAAGTTGCTGAAAGAACTTCTTTAATGTTTATGTGACGCGTTAGAAATAAAAGAAATTTAACACGCTATTCAAAGGACATGGCTAGCTCATTGCCTACTCTGTCTGTAGGGAGTATCAGCCATTTTAAATCTTCTGTTAAAGGTATAGAAAGAAGCAGATGCCATCTTGTGGCATTGGGGATGGAGCCTGACAGGCCTGGAGACCCAAATTTAAGCCTTAGCAGATGACCTTGGGCAAGTCATTTGCTTTCTTTGCCCTTTTGTTTCCCACTCTACTTCCCTTCCTGACTTCCTGAATGAGGTGCTGTGCAGTCAGTCAGTGCTCACTCAGTGTCCGACCTTCGGTTGAGGTCGACACACCATGAGAAGTGACACGTGTGGCTTCCTCACTGAGGTAAAAATAGGGCCAGTGTCTGTTGTTGGGAATGTGAGTTGGTGCAGCTATAATGGGAAACAGTATAGAGGTTCTTCAAAAAATTTAAGCTAGAACTACCACAAGATAGTTCTAGCTTCTCCCTTTTGGAGACATATCTGAAGGACCCAAAAATGCACTTCTGTGTTCATTATAGCCTTATTCACAATAGTCAAGATATGGAAAGAATTTAAGTGTCCATCGACAAAAAAATGAATTAAGAAGATGTGGTACAAACACACACACACACACACACACACACACCCATACACACCACAGGAATATTATTCAGTCAGGAGAAAGAAAGAAATCCTGCCATTTGCAACAGAGTGGGTGTAACTAGAAGACATGATGCTAAATGAAATAAGCCAGACAGAGAAACACAAAGACTATAATGGTCTCCCCATATGTGGGATTTTTTTTTTTAAATCAAAGTCATAGAGAGTAGAATGGGGGTTACCAAGGGTTGGGGGCTGGGGGAGATGGGGAGATGTTGGTCTAAGGGCACAAGGTTTTGGTTATAAGACAAGTAAGTTCCAGGGATCCAGGGTACAGCAAGGAGACTGTGGTTAATCTGTACCATATACTTGAAAGTTGCTGAAAGAGTAAATCTTAAGCATTCTCTCCACACCACAAAAAAGGTAACTAGGTGAGGTGATTGATGTGTTAATTAACCTGATTATGGTAATCATGTCACAAAATATATGTATATCAAATCATCACATTTTACGCTTTAAATATATACAATTTTATTTGTCAATTACACCTCAATAAAACTGGAGGGAAAAAAAAGCCAGTGTCTCGTTTCCTTTGCTGTCGACATCCTCTGTCTTGTGTCTAGGAAGGCTCAGCTCTAAGACAGGTGTTTGACCTGCATCAGTCTTCATGTGAATAAGAACTAAACCTTTATTATGTCAGACCAGTGAGATGCTGAAGAGAGGTGGTTTATTCTGGGAACAAGGCAGTTTAGCCTGTCCTGATTAATGGTGGATCTACTCACAGTTTCACTCCATCCCCACACACATGCTCCTCCATTTTGTCATCCCTGGCCCCTCTCCCTGCTCAGGGAAATGGCCGTTCTCAGCATTTCCCAGTGACTTCATCCTGAAGACACTTATGTGTTGGTGAGTTGTCTCGTGTTCTTTCCCACCTCAGTTTTCACTTCATTATTTTAAGCTTAAAAAAAGGTAATACATTTGTATTTTAAGGAAATCTGCTTTTCTCTTCCTATTACCTATTTGCTTTCTGCTCTGGTTGCCTTTTTTCTTAATGGTTCTAAAGGCAGCTGTTCCTCCCGCAGATCAGCCTCTGGCCCTTCTGTCCTCCCCTCCACACTCTGCCCTCCACATCGCCCCATTCTCCTCTCTCCCTGTTTGTTGGGGACTGAATTCCTCACCCTCAACTTCAAACCTCTCAAACCTCTGCCTGGGGCTTCAGCCAACTCCTGGAGATGAAACTGCCCAGAACTGAACTTGTTTTTATCCTTTCTCCTCTTCATCCTGCTGTGCGCCCTCCTTCCACCCAGGCCTGACCTCTGGGTTTCCAATCTGACTCATCTCCCTTGGCAACGCCACCGTTCCCTTATCTTATCAGTTATTGCTGCCCTGGTTCTCTTTCACTTGGTCCCTCCTCTGCATTCTCACGACTATGACACTACTGGTAAGAGTGTAATTGCCTTGAGATTGGATTAGAAAGACACAACTGGACTGTTGACTATGGTTATTTCTGAGGAAGGAAATCCTTGGAAGTGGGTGGGAATGATGGGGGCTTTCATACTCTAAAATGTATTATTTTCTTCATTTTTTACATGTTTTCTATCATAGTGGATTCATGTATGAGCTGTATAATACAAAAACAATTTTTCGAAATAGAAATAGGCTCCTTGTAAGGTAGTGAAGCTTTCATAACTCCAAGTGTTTGAACAAACGTTGGGTGACTTAGCATTATGGATGTTGTGGGAAGGACTCCTGGATAAGAACACAGATTGAGCTCTGAGTGATGGCAACCCAAAATACCACGGGCTTAAGCAACTGGAAGTTCATTTCTCTCTGTACTAAAGGAGACCTGAAGGTAATCAGTATGGGGTCGTGAAAACATTCCATGATTCTCAGAGATTTCTTTATTTTGTCACTACACCCTACTCAGCACTTAGCTTCCACCTCATGATCTAATAAAGCTGTTCAAATGCCAACCAACGTATTTGCATTCCAGTTAACAGGAAGAAACAAATTAGAGCATGCCCTCTCTCTTTAAGGACACTTCCTGGAAGTTGATTGTTTCGGCTTATACTCTATTGGCCAGAATCAAATCACACAGGAACACTGGGCTTCAGGGGAGTCTGGGATAGGCCTTACTCCATGTGGCTATGTAAAACTGGGACTTGTATTACCAAAGGAAAAGAGGAGAGTTAATACTGGGGGATTGTTGGTATTCTCTGCTGACATTTTAAATTTATTTATTTATTTGAGAGAGAGCGAGCAAGAGAGAGTACGAGAGGGGTGGAGTGGCAGAGGGAGAGGGAGAAGCAGGCTCCCCACTGAGTAGGGAACCCAAGACAGGACTCGAACCCAGGATCCCTGAGCCAAAGGGAGACGCTTAACTGACTGAGCCACCCAGGCGCCCCACTCTCTGCTGACATTTTTAACTGAAAGATTTAAAAATTAATAATAGCTGCTATTAACTGAGCTACCGCCATGTACTAAGCACTGGACTAAATCCTTCATTTGTGTTGTCCTGCTCAGTGCCCGTATGCCTACGTGTTAGGGTCAGTGCTATTGCAATTACATTAAAACTTAAGAAGTTAGGTCATCTGGCCAAGGTTACTCTGCTAGAAAGTGGCAGATCTAGGACTTACACCCAGCTCTGGTTGGCTCCAGAGCTCTTAAGCTATATATTCTGTTTGCGGCCACACAGTGTCTGCATTGGTCTTCATTGCAAGCAATGAAGCTGGCTGAGATGGAGGTAAGCAGGAAAGGAGTTTATAAAAATACTGGGTAGTTTGCAGGATGATGGCGAGCATGGAACACCAAGCTCAATGCAAAGCAACAGGAAAAATGCCCTAGTTCTCTTAGATCTAGTGGTTTTGATGAGAAAAATGTGGGTACCTTTGTCCTGGCCCTTAAAGAGAGAAGATTGCCTGTCCCTTGCTTCTGGTGCTAGCAGTTCTCAGTTCCCAGCCCATGGGGCGCATTCTGATTGGAGAAGCCAGATGCCATGCCTGTGTCCCAGCTGCAAGGGATGATGGGAAAGCCAGTATCTAACAGATGCATAACTCTGTGATGGGAGCTGTCCTGATTCCCCCCAAAACTGCCAAGGTGGGAATTCTCCAGACTTGGAAAGGGCTTTAAATGTTGACATAATACCACTTCGCCATGCTAATTCCTTATTTCCCCGCTTAGTTCAAAAGTTTGAGCAAGATGAATTTTTTTTTTAAGATTTTATTTATTTATTTGACAGACAGAGATCACAAGTAGGCAGAGAGGTTGGCAGAGAGAGGGGGAAGCAGGCTCCCTGCCGAGCAGAGAGCCGGATGCGGGGCTCGATCCCAGGACTCTGAGATCATGACCTGAGCAGAAGGTGGAGGCTTTAACCCATTGAGCCACCCAGGCACCCCAGGCAAGTTGAGTTTTAACTGGGTTATTTTAAAAATATAAAATTTGGTTTTCCCTTTGGCCCTTTCTTATCTCTTTAGAAATTCTGTAGGAAGCAGTGGCATAATACTTCCTGGCATCTCTAACAGGTATCTGATAGGCAGAATAATGGGCTCCCCAAAGAGTCCACCTCCTTATCCCCCTGGAACCTGGGACTGTGTTATATTACATGGCCAAAGGAAATTGTAGATGTGATTACATTAAATATCTTGGAGAGGGAGAGTGTCCTGCATTATCCAGGTGGGCCCAATGTAATCACAAACGTCCATACAGGGACAACAGGGAAGCAGGGCTGTGAGAAAGAGATGTGATGACTAAAAGCAGAGGTTGAAGTAAAAGCAGAAAGGATTGCTGGCTGGGGGCCAGGAGCCAAGGGACGTGGGCAGCAAGGCTGCCCAAAGCTGGAAAAGGCCAGGAACCGAATTCTGCTCTAGAGGCTTCAGAAGCAATGCAGACCCTGTGGAACCCTTGCTTTCTCCCCAGTGAAACCCATTTGGACCTCTGAACTTCACAATGATTAAGAGCATATTTGTGTTATTCTTAAGCCACTAAGTTGTAGTAATTGGCTATGGTAACGATACAAAACGAATATAAGGTACAAATTAAAATGCCTACAAGGTCCAAATGTACGACAAATGAGTAAAGTGGCTGCAGTAAACCATTTTATGAAGCATGTGGCCCTTTCAGTCTATCTTTTGTTTTCCCAGTTTTTTTTTTTTAAAGATTTTATTTATTTGACAGAGAGAGATCACAAGTAGGCAGAGAGGGAGAGAGAGAGAGAGGGAGGAGGAAGCAGACTCCCCGCCCAGCAGAGAGCCCAATGCGGGATTCGATCCCAGGACCCTGAGATCATGACCTGAGCCGAAGGCAGAGGCTTAACCCACTGAGCCACCCAGGCAGCCCCTGTTTTCCCAGTTTTGATAGAGACATGAAAGCTAAAACATTTACTTTTCCTCTGATTTTTTAAAAAAGTCATCTTTACACCCAGTGTGGAGCTCAAACTCATGACCTGGGGATCAAGAGTCATGTGCTCTACCAGCTGAGCCAGCCAGCTGCCCCAGTTTTCCTCCTAATTTTATCTGTAAGAAAAACAATAGTAGAAGCAAGGTGATAGATGGCAACTTACATGCAACTTTATGGCTGGGAGAGAGTCTAGGGTGGTAAGACCTGTGGTGAATGGGAAAGAGACTGACCTGCTGAATATGGATAAGCTGGAGCCAATTGTTACCTCGTAGAATTTGGATCTGATGTTTCCAGAGTTTCTCATTTAATTCTAATACGTTTTTTGTTGTTGTCTTACAAATGAACAATTGAAACAAAATACATCTTCAGACATCCTCCGCCGTAGAACAATCTCATTTCTCACCTGTTCTTGTCATCACCTTCCCTACATTTTCTAGTCTCCAGGTGTTTTTTTTTTTTTTTCTTTTTTCCCTCTTTTGTTTTGCAATCTTTTGTGCATGGAGTGGTAGCTGTTCGGCTCCTGCTCTACTTCCACCTAGCTACACACGACTGCATTGTGACGATCATTTGAATTTATCTGCTCTGTCTTTTTAAAGCACTTTACAAAGCTTAGGCAGGAAGCCTTTGAAAAGTCAGGTTTTCAAAAGAGACGCCCTGCCTAAATCATTCTCCACACTTCTAATACATTCTTTCTCTGCCAGAGTGATATTTCAGATCTATAAGCAATCAATCAGTAGACAAATATTTATTGAGCATCTAGGAGGACTAAGACTCTGCTGGATGCTGAGAGGACTACAAAAGACAGAAGACAGAGAGGCTCCTGGTGAACAAGCTGCTTGGAGTGACAGGGTGGTGCGTGTTAGGGAGTGGTTGCCTGAGCCGGTACTTCTTGAGGAGCTGAGACGCAACGTGAATCTCCATGCCAGCAAGATATTTACGCAGCTCTTTGAGCAAATCTGGTATTTACATCCCTTCTGCATTCTCTGGTTTGTGTTTTCCCTGCAGGATTGGTAAACACTGCGTGCAGGACTCTGGGGACCCAGAACATTCTCCAGCTGTGGCAAAATCACCTCGTGCACCTGTGCACTGGTCCCAGATTGACAGGTTTAAGTCCGATCTCTCTGTGGTTACAGGGAGTGACCGGTGCGTACAATGTGTTTCTGGTGCCTTAGCTCCTGGTGACAATGACAGGATTCCAAGCTGATCAAAATGTGCTGAGTGGAAGAGCATTGGATAGTGTCTACGTTTTGAGTTGCAATATTCTGCCCAACTCCCGTGGTGCCTGGATCTGTGCTATACACACAGTGGAACTGAGGTTAATGTTAGATGACAAGAATTGTTATTAGAGTGAAAATGTATGGAGTGCTTACTTTGTGTCAGGCACTATGCTAAGTTCTTTATACGGATTATCTCATTTTATCCTCACAACTACTGACAATAGTTATTATGATTCCCCTGTTTTACGAACAAGCAAAATGAGGGTCAAGGTCACACTTCTGTTTAGTGACAGAGCCAAAATTTGAACCCAGGAGTCCATTCATCTTCTATCTGCCACTTGGGTAAAAACTAATTTAACTCTATGACATGAGATTTCAAGGACCCCTAGTGTGGCTTTTGAAAACATGCATGCCTTAATTTGTTCACTCAATATGCTCCTGAAAAATTAAATGGAAAAACGAATAAAAACATCCCAAGGGCACAGGACACGTCTTTGTAACATCTATAGTACTTAGCATGTGCCTTGCACATGGAAGACCTGAAACAAACATTTGTCAAATGAATGGATGAATGAATGAAACAATTGTAGAAGGTGATTTGAATTTTAAATGTACTAAGACAAGTGTTTGAAGGGGCCCGCAGGGTTCCCAAACAGAGTATCTAGTTTGATCCAGTTTATTTAAAGTTACTTATAAAAAGGGTTGCTAGGTGGCTCAGTCAGTTAAACATCGGACTCTTGATTTTGGTAATGATCTCAGGATCCTGGGATGGAGCCCTGTAGGGCTCTGCACTCAATGGGGAGTTTGCTAGAGATTGTCTCCCTCTGCCCCCTCCCCCTGCTTGCACACAGGTGGGCTCTCTCTCTTTCTCACATAAATAAATCTTTTCTAAAAAGTTATTTATGGGGCGCTTGGATGGCTCAGTGGGTTAAAGCCCCTTCCTTCAGCTCAGGTCATGATCTCAGGGTCCTGAGATTGAGCCCCACATCGGGCTCTCTGCTCAGCGGGGAGCCCGCTTCCCTCTCTCTCTCTGCCTGCCTCTCTGCCTACCTGTGATCTCTGTCAAATAAATAAATAAAATCTTTAAAAAAAAATAAAAAGTTACTTATAAGTGGGCATTAATACATAGAAATATAATTGGAGGAATGTCTCAAAAAATGGACTTTTACTTTCTTTTTATACTTTTGTGTATTGTTGAGTATTTAAAAATCAAGGATGCCTCTCTCTTGGTCTGGGTGCCACTTAAGGTAGAACCTCATGGAGAAGGACTTGGTGTAGTTGACTTGGGACGTGATCCCAAGTAGAGGAGTGAAGGAGAGAGGAAATAGGGTGGGAGAAGCCCATGTGAGGGTGTATGCAGGCTGCGGGGTAGGGAAGGGGAGCTCCTTGCCATGGAGCCTGCCCAAAAGGCAGAGACTAGATGCAGCAGTAATCTATCAACTCCCAGTCCTTATTGGCACAGACTTCCCCACCTTTGCAGGCTCGACCTCGGAGGGTCCATCAGAAAATCCCCAAGTCTATTGGCAGAAAGAGGAACCAGGCCCTGTCAACAGCAGTGCATCTGAACTTCTGGAACAGTCTGCTACAGCTGTGGCTGATCTCAAAGCTGGGGGCAGGAAATGGGAGGCATCTACCATAGTAAGATTTTTCAAACACCAATAAAACAATTTTAGAAACAGACAACAGAAGCAATTTTCACAAAGCCAAGAATGGTTCTCTGGTTTGACTTTGCAAATCCAGACTGCCCTAGATGAGGTTATTTTTAGGGAGATCCTGATGTGCTTGGCGTTGCTGGGCAGATTCCTGGGAAGCCGTGTACTCTGGGATCCATACCTGTAGGGGAAGCAGGACTGAGCCTAGGGAGAGGCCTAGATGTGATGTGGCCACAAGAAGGCATTATCTCATCCCATGGGGAGCTTTGAAGCTGGGGTGGCTCTGCAGGGTTGTCCTGAGTCCAGGTGAGAGTGCTGGGTTTTGATATGTGCTAGTCATTGGATGCCTGATTCCAGGGGAGGGCTTTGAGCGGAGGCCTACCAACTACTGAGAATCTGAGCAACCCAGCGTAGTGCCTACTGCATGTGGCTTTTAGCAAACTTGCCTTTGAACATTGGGACCAATCAATAAAATTGACAAAAATCAAACCCAGGGAGAAAATGCAGAATGTAATTCAACAATTCTGTCTCCTTACTGGGGCAGGCCAAACTGAAGATATATGAGGGATAGGATAAGGTTGTTTTCTCATATGTCAAGCAGAGACTTTGGACTACATCAGGAATTACAAACTGGTGGCTCATGGGTCAAATCTGTCAGCAAAGTCTGTTTTATTTGCATGAAGAGTTTTTCAAATCCAGATTTCTGGCTTTGCTTGAAAATTTGGAAGAACTGGCACATTGGGCCCATATTGTTTGGTGGCAAGAACCAGCCAGCCAGAGTAGCAGGGGCACCCTTTAATCCCTGTCCTCTCCAGCCTGCATCACTCATTCTTGCTACTGCCTGAGCCCTCTAATCATCTGTAAGCTTCCACCTAGATCTGTTGAGCTGTGAGTCTGTGTGAATAGTCTCACATATTGCTGAAAAA
Source organism: Lontra canadensis (assembly GCF_010015895.1). Lineage (NCBI taxonomy): Eukaryota > Metazoa > Chordata > Mammalia > Carnivora > Mustelidae > Lontra > Lontra canadensis. The sequence continues at coordinate 254,196 of NW_022631260.1, read as the reverse complement.
CATATTTGACTTCCTTTTTAAAAAAGATTTTATTTATGGGGCGCCTGGGTGGCTCAGTGGGTTAAAGCCTCTGCCTTTGGTTCGGGTCATGATCTCAGGGTCCCAGGATTGAGCCCCGCATCGGGCTCTCTGCTCAGCGGGGAGCCTACTGCCCCCTCTCTCTCTGCCTGCCTCTCTGCCTACTTGTGATCTCTGTCTGTGAAATAAATAAATAAATAAATAAAATCTTTAAAAAATTTTAAGTTTGAGTATAGTTGACACACAATGTTACATTGGTTTCAGGTGTACAACATAGCAACTGGACTAGTTGTATAGCAGCTCTCTGTGTTGTGCTATGCTGTGTAGCCCCCATCTCTCCCCATACAATGTTATTACAATGTCATTGACTGTATTCCCTACATCGTGACTTCTACTCCTGTTGACTTAGTCCTTCTATAACTGGAAGCCTATATCTCCTACTCTCCTTCCCCCATTTTGCCCACCTCCTACCACCCTTCCCTCTGACAACTGTTAGTTTGTTTTCTGTATTTGTAGATTCTGATTCCGCTTTCATTTGTCTATTCATCCGTTTTGTTTTTTAAATTTCCCATATAAATGAAATTGTATGGCGTTTGTCTTTCTCAGTCTGACTTATTTCACTTAGTGTAATACCTTCTAGGTCCATCCATGCTGTTGGAAATGGCAAGATCTCACCTTTTTTAATGGCTGCCTAGCATTCCACTGTGTTTCCATGCTACATTTCCATTTCCTACTTGATTTCCATACTACATTTTCGTATCCACTTGTCTATTGACAGACACTTCAGTCGCTTCCATATCTTTGCTATTGTAAATAATGCTATAAGAAACTTAGGGGTGCATCTATCTTTTCAAATTAGTGTTTTCTTTTTCTTTGGGTAAATATCCAGTAGTAGAATTACTGAATCATGTGGTGTTACTATTTTTAACTTTCTGAGGAATCTCCATGCTGTTTCCTACTGTGACAGCCCCAATCTACATTCCTACCCATAGTGCCCGAGAGTTCTTTTTTCTCCACATTGTGGCCAACGTTTGTTTCTTGTCTTTTTGATTCTAGCCATTCTAACAGGCATAAGATGATGCCTCATTTTGGTTTTGATTTCCATTTCTGTGGTGATTAGTGATGTTGGGCCTCTTTCCATGTGTCTATTGCCTTCTATATGTCTTCTCTACTCATTTCAATAGGATTATTTAGAAGGTTTTGGTGTTGAGAGGTATAGGTTCTTTTTATATTTTGGATATTAACTCCTTATCAAATATATCATTCACCAATATCACCAATATCTTCTGTCATTCAGTATGTTGCCTTTTCATTTTATTGATGGTTTTCTTTGCTGTACAAGAGATTTTTATTTTGATATAGTTCTAATTGTTTATTTTTGCTGTTGTTTCCCTTGCCTTAGGAGACCCATCTTGAAAAATATTGCTATGGCTGACGTCAGAGAAATGCTGCCAGTGTTCTATAATTTTAAGACTCTATTTTTAATTGGTTTCTCAAGTGATCTTGGTGTACAATCAGATGTAGGAACCATACTGTCTCCTATTTGGTCTTTGTACTTAGTGCTTGGTTCATGTATTATAAATTTCTGAGCTCCCAGTGTGGAGGGATCCTTTCTTACTTATCTCTTTGTATGCTCCCATTCTTTAGTACTACCACCCAGCACAATGTCCTGCAAGTCCTATGCACTCAGTGAGTGTCTAGTGAATGAATGATTGAATGAATGAATGAACATTCCCCAGTAGCTCTCTTCTTTAGGAGTTGAACAGCACAGACTGCCAACACCACATGTTCAAGATCATTTGACTCAGAGAATTTATTTTATAAATATGGTGTCAAACAAGCCAGAGAGGGGAAGAGTCCTAGCTTTATCTTGGGAGTTTTTTGCCTTGGGGATGTTAAGAAATAAATGATTCCTTCTAAAAAGAACTTATGCTTTTCATCAAAAGATATATTATTCACCCACTCAACATGGTGCATGTGAGTTATTTGTACAATATTTCAAAAAGAGCAAATTGACTCAACAGAAAAGGAAACTTTTAAATTATGCTGAAATTTTGCCTTGAAATATAAACCTTGAAAGAATAAGACCAGAAACTTCTTTCATACCGGGAGATAGATGCAGTGATACAAATTTAATTTATCTTGTTATGGTTTATTTATCAGGTGCTCTGCTTCCAAAAAGTTCAAAAAAACCTGTGTCTACAGAGAGAAGCCACGGCAAGTCCCCCACTTAGTTTGGATCTTGAAGTGTGAACAATCTAGAAATTTTGGCTCCGGGAAAATCTTAGAGCTTGTTTGGCTGTTTACATAGTCTGTGCTTCCCAGGGGCCCTTTGCCTTTTTTTCTAATTTTTAATTTCTGGGGTTGAGTTCCTTCCAGAGGTGGTCTCAGGATTCAGAAAACCTGCAGATGGGTGAGATGGAGAATCTGATTGGCTTGGACTTAACTAACTGGTCTACAAGCCTCAAGCCAGCAGCCTTGGGCAAGTCTGGCACTCTATCTAGAATGTTGGGGATGAGGAAAGGTTTGTTTCTCAAGTTCTCAAGAGTCTCTGTTAGGTGAATGTTATTTGAGTTTTTGGGTACCACTAATGATTTCTAGTTTGAACTCAATTCGAATAAGTTTAAGAAATCTATGCTTTGTTATCACTGGCACTTGCACTTTATTTTTCATTCTTTTTCTTCTTAAAAACAAAACAAAACAAAACCCAAACACATGAGAAGCCTATAGTGTAATAAACTATTCAAATTACCATTTTGTAGATCAAGAAGGCAATGGTGCTGAAAGTCAAACATTGGCGGGCCATACAATAACTTGAAATGTTTGCTGTCTGCTGAAAGTCCAAAGGCCATGGTATCATAGGTTTGTGGGCATGTCAGTGTTTAAACATACACATTTCACAAAAGATACATTCCCTGACAGGAACTCTGGACTGGTTAGAATAGAAATATCAGCATTGGCCTCATTCTTGTCTGGGAGTTTAGGAATTATGGCTACTCATGCCCTAGCCATCTTCTGCCCTGATTCCTGTGTGTATTAAGTAATGACATTATGACTAGTATTGCTACTGCTACATTTACCATTACTATAATTGCATGCCTGGTCATTGTACTGCTGGCCCAGGCCATTCCATAAAGAGGACTTGAGCAAGCCTGAGATTTGTCTTGGACATAGACTCCAAAACTATGATGACATTTGGACAAAGCCTTGAGAGATTTAATCAGATATTCATTTAATACCTATGAGGTCGATGGCCCTACTGGACAAAGATATTCAAAGAGGGCAAGATTCCATCCAGTTCAAATGTCTGTACAAATAGCAAAGACTTAAAATCTCAAGACGGAGAGGAGCATAAGGCGGTAATACCAGAATAGTACTTGCAGACTTCCTGAGTACTGGGCAATGGGTTACTTTAGTCTCAGGCTCTCAAAAGGGTGGGAACTCTCCGTTTTGAGGACAGTGATATCGGAAATCTTAACGGCGTTCAGGGTGTCCCCTGAGGGTTATGGACAAGAATCCAGTTGGTGTCTTGGCCAGGTTGCTCTCTAGTCTTTAAGAAATCTTACCCTGCTAAGGAGGTATCTTCAAAATTGTTAGGGAAGAGACCCCAAAACAGTCTTGGATGACCAATGGCTTTTCTAGTGGGTATGCATCTTCTGAACATTGAAAAGACTCGGAATTAATGATACAATTGTTTAAGAGAATCAGACTCATATTTTGTAAAGAATCTGTGACATTTTTATATTTTAAGCATTATTAAGGTGATCAAGTAGTGACTTTGCAGCCTGAAAGTAGCAGTATAGGAAAGCTGACACCATGATGTTCAAGGTTTTCAGCTCCCACTGAAAGCTTATCATTGTCACCACTGTCTTGGTTATCACTGAGACACTTATTAGAGATTCACTTGCAGAAGACGCTAATCACCTCTTACCTCTTTCTTCGAAACCTAGCTATCCATTGAGTTGGTGAATTTTTTTTTTTAAACAGGAAGATTGATGTAATTTATACTAGCTCACTTGAAGCAAGTTAACTGTCCAGGTAACATTTTGAAGAACTCAAGTAGAGATGTTCTATAGCATACACTGAAAATCTTTTCAATTGGTTTTTATTCATCAAAGACATTCTCTGACTGTAGAAGTCAGCCTAGAACTCATACCCTCCTCTCTTCAAATTGACAAATCACATTAAAACGTGTAAATGATGTTTTGATGTGTGTCAAACAGAAGCTTGCAAAGGAACTCCAAAAAGTACGATAATCTCTTGGGCTTCAGGGGATGTCCACAAGTCTCTATCATTATACTCTGTATCCTAGAAAGTTCCTGAATATGGTATGAAATTGAGATGTGATAACAAAATGAGTAAAATGCTTTTCATTTGGATTTTTGGACATTTTAAAATTCAGAGCAAGAGTTATCAATCTTTTCAGTTTTTGATGGACTAAGCATTGTACATATGTCAGCCAGAGAGAAAATGCTAATCAAGCTGGCTGTCATCTTTCATTTAGTTAGCCAACCACATCTACTGATCATAGAAATGTGCTAATAAGCACCTTGGGAAATTAGGAAAGGAAAATGGCGGTCTTATCCTTGTGTAAGTGAACAGAGTTGTCTCTGGGCTTTTGTTAAAGACTTTGGCCCACCCTGGGCTCCCAGATTGTAAATTATTGGGAAGGAGGACCTTTACTTTCATCTCTACCAGCATTTATCCTGTGCTCCATAGAATACTGCTTCCCCCCAGGGGAGCCCAGCTATCCATTTTTCTTTCATTGTGGGGTAGGAGTAGATGTTTCTCCCCATTTTGCTTATAGCAAATGTAAAGCTAAGTAAATTGTAGAGGTCTCTTCAGATAAATTTATCTGACTCAGAAATCCTAAGATTTTGCTGCAGGTAACACAAGGAAAAGGTTTATAAGCGACAATTGCAAGGTTTGTTCAATATCAAGTTCTCTATTGTCATAAGCTCTGCTTCCCAAAAGAGTGTTGACAGTGTGCAGAGTGATGTCTCTGTGCAGTTATGAAAAAGAGAAATGTTACGGAAATCAGTGAGCCTGCACCATCTCTCCTGAGACAAAAGAGAATCCCCTCAATTTTCAAAGTGAGTTTTTGAAAGTCATATATATACTATCTTGAAAGCTGTAGTAAATGAAAAAAACAAAACAAAACAAAACAATCCCCTTAGACAATAGACATATTTGGTGGAATTCTTGAGAGGGATGTGGTAATTTTATAACTGAGAAAACAAACATAAATATTTAAGGAATGATAAGCTCTCCCCGTGGAAATCTCTTTCCCTTCCCAAAGCGGTATACAATTGCCTGCAGGCGTTTCTAGTCAAAGATGCCACCTGCATCTCTCACCCTGTGAATATTCAGGAAGACTCTCAGTACTTCTGCTAATTTGTGTTGGTGTGATTAAGATTTATTGGAAAATTGTGCAGTATCAGGATCAATAACTGGGGACTTTGGAGCAGTAACAGACACGCAGCAATTCCTCTGGCGGGATGGATGTGCACCTTGAAGAGAAGACATATCCCTCTGTCAATTAGGTTTTAGGTTCATGGCCTGAGAAAACAATGAAATCAGTCAGTTATTTAGCAAGGGGAAGTATGATACAATGAAATCTCTTCTAATGAATTTAGCTCAATTCGCTTGGAAAGCAAAGGATAGAGGCCGAGAGAGAATGGTTGTAGAGTTCAGATTGTTCTAAGATATTATAATAAATGGGCTTATTGACTGTGTCTCACAACAGCTTTCTAGAATGTTTCCTTCTAATTGTACCATAACCAGGGTCTTAAATAATAATTGGGAGCAGGATTTGGATGACAAATTTTTAAAAAGCCCGCATATATATTTCTATTAATATTTCAGGACATATTTTGGTTCTTGATTTATTTTTCTGGCTTGTCTTGTTTTCTGAGAAAACCTGCATATATCTCTAACTGGAAAAAAGGTAAAGGATAACTTGGAAGATGTTTGTTTTCATTCCTTTGCACTTGAATCTTCTCTGCCTTTGAGACACTTATGGGATGGAAGAAAAATCCTTTATACAGGACTCATAGACTAGACACTGATCTCCCTCTTCCCCAGAGGCTCTCTTTTACCCCCATTCAACCACTTCCCATTACCCTATTTGCCTTGGCAGTTGATGTTGGTCCTGAAGTGTTGCTATGACCCAACCCATGGAGTCGCATCCTTTTTTTCCTGGAGTGCTATTAAAGAAGAATTGGGGTAATGTTGGAAGGGCCCCATAGAGTCCAGCTTCCTGTCCAAGCTCTGCACGGTAGTCCTTTTTTTTTTTTTCTTTTTTAAAAATGCTTCCAGTTGTTCTGTGAAGCACAAAAGAAGCCTTGAGTTCAGAGAGTCTTGACGTATGTTTACCTCTAGAAGTTCTAGCAGCACAGTTTCCAGGCCAGAGCTCAAGATCACCATTTTAGCACAATGAATGGACACAGTAAATAAGCCCCTGTGCTTCCGGGTAGATCCAAAGATAATTTGGGGAGGTGCTATCAGGGGGATCAGCAATGGTGATAACCACGTAGATTGGGCTAGTGTACATTCTCTTAGCACAAAAGGCTGAAAAGAGCCTGGTAAGACTCCCTTTCCTTTATAAAAGGAATATTAAAACTAGAGGTGGGCCAGAGAGTTGCAAATAACATTCAGGGAATTACAATGCTGAAAACAGGCCAAGTTCCCCATATTGTATATATGGAGGTGGCAGCATATAATGTATTGATGTAGCTGAGTCATTCTCTGTGTCAGCCTATCTCAGTCTTGAACAGTTTTGTCTGGGGGCTAATGAAACTGGGCTAAACTTAAGTAATAGGTATCCAAGGTCTTGCCCCAGTGGTGTTCTTGAGCCAACTTGCACTTACCTGGGGAGCCAATTTGGTACATATCTTTCCAACTGTGTGTTCAGTGATATCATGTTGGTAGTTGGAAATGGGCCATGAAGGGAGTATTTACACCGTAAAAGCTGTCAAAATCTACAAATCCAAGTTTTCTCTGTATACCATTGTCTTGAGCTCTTCCATTTTGAATGAGTGGTCTAGTTTGGACTGAAGAATTCTTTCTCTCTTGAGCAGATCTGCCCTTTGCCTCACAGTCCTTGCCATTCTCCTCTACTCTAGTGGTACTCCTGGCCTGCTTGCCTCTGCTTAAAGCTCTCTCACCCCTGATTCTTCCAGCACTTTCCATCTGCAACCCTTTGGACAGTTGCACTCCTTACCTTGCTTGGGTTTGTTGTTGTTGCTGTTTTATTTTATTTCCTGTACCTCCAACTAGAATGTGAGAGTGTGGAGAGTGGGTACTGTTTAGGAACATCAGCAGTGACAGTAACAATGATAGACAGGGGTGGTTCAACAGGGGGCTTTCACAGAGAGGAAAGTGACTTGAAAGGCATATTAAGATAATTTAAAGTCCCAGAGTAATACTCATTCAATATAAATGACATGAGGGAGAAGACTCTATGGGTCTCATTCTGAAGATATTCAAATGTTCTCATAATGTGCCTTCATTATGAGTCTTGCTTAGTGGTTTTCTTTAAATCATCACTGTTGGTTCCCAGTCAGAACTGGTCAAGAAGCATCCTTCTCTCTGGCTAGAAGAGGAAATTATGAAAGGAGTAAATGTGGGCAAGAAGCTATCACTACTCACTTGCTGCACATCCCAGGAGATCCTTCAGGAGAGTTCTGGAATGGAAGGGAGGAGGGAATAATAGTGAACTCTAACAACTTCTGCTTTTTACCTGCCATGGGTCTGTTCACAGGAGGCTTTCCCTTAGCTTTCTCCTACATCACTCTCCTCTCCACTCTCACTTTGACAGGCATTTGGGGGGCTCGTCTCCCCTGTCCAAAGAGTCCCAGCTGGACTCTAACTGTCTTCTGTTTTCAGCATCCATGGTCTTGTATGAGTAGAAGGCCCTTCTCCTGAAGGATCCCAGATAAAGGTCACCTATCAGAAAGGATCCCCCAGTTGGTTCACAGAGGCAACTTCAAGGTGGCCCCAGGGACTTGAATCCCCAGTGGTGGAGTTTCAGGCAACTACCAGGTGGGTGCCATTCCCTTTGACTTATAACAAGATGCTGTGTCAGCGTCTGGCTCTTCTGGCAAATGTGGGCTCGGTTTTCTTTGAGAAGATGAGTCGTCTTGATCTGGTCTGTGTGTGTCTATGTAGGTGGGGATGGGCATGGGGGAGATGTGCCAGAGACGAGCGGTGGGCTACCAGTCTCTGTCACAAAGGCACTGGAAGAGTTTGCTGGGTCATACCGGCTGGGTTCACCAAAGCGCCACTGATTCTACTACTATGTGGAAGACTCCCTAAAGACAGAAAGATGATGGGGGCGTGGTTGGGAATAGGGATGATGAAAAGGTGAAGATGAAGGAGTAGCTTTCTTTTCTCTCCCTAGAGGAGCCTTTTTGTCTTTCTGGAACATATATTGGTGTCCCACACTTAAGGTATTGGGAGTTTTGAAGCAAATACTGTCTGCTGAGCAGTGTAAAAGGCGTTCCACCTCACCATTTCAGACATGTTGGTAAAAGACGGTGCTCACCAGTGCTCCTCTGCAAGGTGGTGTTTTGCTTTGAAAATACTCCGAGAAGACGACAATAGGAGAGTTGACATGAGCTTCTAAACAGAAACATTTCATTTTTTTAATTAATATGGAATTAGCTTTCCCTACTGACACTAAATAGACACTGAACCAGCTTTAAAAGAATACTGAAGGAAGGGAGGCTAAACCATTAGCCTGTTCAGGGTACCTGCATGTTTTGACCTGGGATTGTGAATGAATTCATGAATGAACGATGACCTGGACTAAACATCACTGTTGTCAGCTATTCTAGCACCAAAACTAGAAGGGGAAAAAATCTTTAGCCTTTGAATCAAGGTGGTAAAATTGTATATGAGTGTGTGGAGGGAGGGGGGAAATAGATGTCTATGTCAAAATAGTGGTTCCTCTCTTTAAAAAAAAAAAACAAAACTTGGAAACTCTGCTTGCTTTTCATTTAGTTTGGTCCTTTACATCTACCTGAGCTCATATTACCTACCTACTTTTCTTTCTCTCTTCCTTTCTTTCATCTTAGAGAGAGAGAAGGCAGGAGAGTGAATGGGGGAGGGGCAGAGGGCGAGAATCTTCAAGCAGAGCTTCCTGCTGAGCATGGACCCCCCCCCACCCCCATGCGGGGCTTGACCCCATAACGCATGAGATCATGACCTGAGCTGAAACCAAGAGTTAGATGCCCCACCAGCTGAGCCACCCAGGTACCCCCCTACCTACTTTTAAGTGCCATGAAGTCAACATTTGGAGGAACCTAATTCTTCACAAATACAGATTCTCTACCAGAACTGTCACTTGTGTCTGTAGGTGAAGGCAAATGCTACTTCAGGTGATCACAGTCCTAGAAAAATGATTAAGGCCTGCTGTGTCTTTATTGAAGGATCTGGCTCTTTAACACCATAAATTAAAGCATGCCTTGAAGCACAGGTTATGATAAACTCAAGGATTTTTGACATCAGGACAGACAATCCTGTTCCTACATGTTCCACATAATTGGACAGCAGACAATGCTCCTTTTCTTTCTCCTGATCCTGTATTGCTGCGGAAATCTGAGCAAAATTGTGATAATTGCTATGATTGTGCACTTAGCATTCTGAGCTTAAGCAAGGATGAGGAAAGAGTAGCAAGCTGTTTGTGGTTTTCAGCAAGTCTGGTAAAACTTGGGCTTGATGGTGGCCAGTTTTAACCATTGGTACCAGGTACCGTGATGTTCAGTTTTTGAAAAAACACGTTTACCAATGAACTCCTTCCACACTACCGAATTTCAAGGAACTCTTTCATCTGCATTTGTTGCCAGGGGAGCTTATCCATGTTCTTTGGGCTCCATTATGTGTGGTGTTCTCACCAGAGAGCCCACTGCTCATGAGAGGAAACTACAAGGCAAAAGACACGAACTGTGGTTTGACGGGCTGCTTCTCCCTGCCCGATGGCTAAAGCTCTTCCAGGACCAGCTATGTAATTTGTGGGGCTCATTGCAAAATGAAAAGGCAGGTCCCTTGTTGAGAATTTGTTAAGAATTTTAAAGTAATAACAACAAAGCAGTAAATCAAGCATGGGACCTTTTAAGCAAGGGGCTCTGTGTGACTCAGGTCACAGACTCGTGAAGCTGGTCCTGGCTCCAAGCTTCCTAAATAAGCAGATGGGATAAGAAGGGAAGGACCGTTGTCCTCTCTGACACAGTTGACAGCATGTGCCAAATGCTAGCAGGGAAGAGGTGATGGTCCATTGAGGGTCCAGGGATCCACTCTTCCTGCCTTTGGTGGAGAGGAGACAGAAGCCCGAGCAAATGACAGGGACACCTTCGAGATCCTTCTCATCCTCTGCGTGTATAAACTTGGAAGCCCTTATCCAGAAGAGACTCTAATTCTCAGATGCCACACTTTTCTTCTGAGAATCTTTGCTTTACTACTTAATAACACTTCTGACGTGGGGCTGGCGATGGGTCATCTCTGAGACTCAGTTTCCTTGTTTGTGAAACGGAGAGAACACCTCATGGGGCGTTGTGAGGCTTTAACACCAGATGTAAAGTGGCACTCAGTAGAGTTCCGGGCACACGGTCAACTCTCAATAAATGGGGTTATTATCGCTATTATTACGGCAACCCCTTGCTTTTGGAAAAGTGTGTGTAGGAGAGAAAACCCTCTTTCTGTACTACTCACTCAGGCCCCGGCGTAACAACTCGGTTGAAGGCTTGTGCTCCCCCAGTAGGCCTTATCTGACTCTTTATTCCCCAGCTTCCTCTGGCTTTACTCTTTTTAAATGTAGAATCTTTTGAATATGATGAAAGTCCGCACACTAACAAAGCCACCGCTGCCAGCAAGGTCACCCAAGGAGAGGCAGTCTTGTCCTCTGTGCATGCAGAAGCACATGCATTTATTCTGACTCTCTACAGGCTTGCTGGCTGAGCTGAGCCCCAGTGGAGATTCCCTCCTCCGACCTTTTTCCAAGCCAGGCCCAGGGGCGGGGTGGGGGTATCTCTTAAACCCCTGATTCATCCTGGAGGGGTTGTCCAGATCCACTCAAGGCTTGGGCTTCGTTGATGACATCAGACCCTTTCTCACAGATCCTCTTCTGATCGGAGCAGCTGGGGCACTCACTGGTGCTCTCTGAGGGAGGATGGAGTCTGTGTAGTCATTCTTTCTCTTGCTTTAGAGAATGGGGGTGGGCAGGGAGTCACTGGCCTGAGTCGGGTCAATTTGGCATTTTAGAGAAGTGCGCTGACTCATTTGAAACCTTTCTGATGTTCTCACTTGCTCCCTCAAGACTGAGAGAATCTTCTAGACCCCACACACCTCTTCTCCCCCAGCCCTTATACATCCCCTACCCTGGGGCTGCTTGGTGGTGTCTGACTTCTCCGCCTCCAAAGACTTCAGGATGCAATTCTTCTCAGTGGAATGGTGCTTTATTTTGGGAACCAGAGTGTGGTTTTAAAGTATTTGCCTCTTTGTTTGAATCTTTTGGAGCAGATGGGCTGAGTACAGACTAAGTTGCAGGGTCCTTGGCCCGTGCGGGTTTTTCAGAACAGAGAGGAAACTAGCATTGATCGAGCACCTTCTGGGTTCCTGGCACTGGACTAGAGTTGCTGTTATTTCCTCTTAGGAGGTGGAAAGTATTATCTCAATTTTCTGTCAGTGGAGGAACTGAAGCTGTTTCAGGATGTTACCTAAACACACATAGCTGGTAAGAGGTAGAAGTAGCTTTGAAATCCAGTTCTGACTGAGATTTCTCTCAGCTACAGTTTGTTGCCTCCACAGACTGGCATCCTCAATAGGAACACTCATCCCGCATGTGTGGGCACACAGCCGCCATGTGTCTTCCTCCTTTCACGTAGGGAGGAGCCGGGAAGGGCACTGCTTGGAGGGGTGTCTGCTCTAGTGACATGGGTGATGTCAGGAGGGCACAGAAGTCCCCAGAGGACTGTCTGCTGGCAGTTGGCTCTCATTAGAAGACAGAGTGAACATGGGGCCCAGAGAACCTTGGGTACTGCCTAGATTATAGTTTCTGCCATGATTGGCTATAAGAAGAGAAGCAACCACAGGTAAATATCAGGACAATACACCACAGTTTATAAGTGGTAGAAAGAGGTCCATAGAACCCTGTTGCACGTGGACTCAGGGAGGTTATAAAAACCAGCTCTCTCAAAATGTGGACAGAGGTGCTGAGCCAGATACCCCACTGACATCTCCGGTAACATTGCCTTTGAAGCATCCTTGTTAATGGGGCTGGGATTTTGGTAGAGATGTCTTGGGCAGTTTGGCATGGCAGCAGATAGGTGTCATAGAAGACCTGGCCATGCCACCATGGAACAAGGTTTGCTCTGCTTCAGAAGAAGGATCCTATGAAGACCCACTCCAGACCCCTCCACTAATGGGAGTGGCATCCCCTGGCCTGATAACCTCCCAGGGTGGGAAGGTTGGACTGGGCAACTAACTGGGTTGTTGTAGGAGGAAGTCCCTAGCCCTTAGCAGCTGGGAGCTCTAAGCAACACATACTAACATTTGTATTTTAGCTGTTCCATGGTCATCCTAGGGAGGAGATGAGCTTGGTAGGTGGTAGGAGCATCAGTGGGACTTAAGGGTGATATGTTCATCCCTGACCTTCCTGATGATGACAGTCTCCCTATTACATGCACTCATAATACAAGGAAAATGGTATCACAATTTGTTATTTCACATATATTTGTGTGATTCTTTGAGTGATGGATCTTCCAGTCAGTGTGTTCTTGCTCATCACTGATTCCCAATGCTTGGGATGTTGCCAGCCACATACAGCAAGTGTTCAGATAAATATTTCTTCAGTGAATGAATTAATTAATTAAAGAAGTTTTAGAAGCACTGGAAGGGAAGATAATGTTTCAGAGAGAGTTTAGCGCTGCATTTTTCAGTTCTGCTGATTAAATACATGGCAGATACCATAATTATTGGAATTCCAGATAAGGATCCAGAAAATGCTATTTTTTTTTACAGTGTCCTAGGAAGACAACCTTTGTTCCTCTTCACTGGTTGGTGATACACATGTCTTTGAATGAAATGAGGCATGGGGGCAGTCAATATGCCCTTTTGCCCTGGTCCTGGACTCACTAGTTATAGGTCCCCCATTAGAGGTAAGGAGAGTTATCAGGGAGAACCAAAAGAAGTAAAGTAGATCTCAGGGTCTGCATGGGGATTCAAGATCAAGGCAAACTTTGAGAGATTATAAGTGGGAAGGTTTGGAGGTTGCCTATGTGGTTTGAGGGGATCTGAAAGGCTAGCTTGACCATAATATCCCTTTTTATTAGCCTAATTGGAGGGTCACAAGTTTCTGTGTTAATGAACATAGAATTTAAGAATTTGGGTTAAGATCTGACTCTTGAGGAAGTATAATAGTATAAACATTTTCCTGGGTATGGTGAACACGAAGCATGAACATCCTTGAAACACGGAAGCATGAGTTATTTTGATAAGTTAGCCAGCTCTTACCAACTGAGCTGAGGTCTTCCAAGGGCCAGAAGGAAAGTGATAGGCAAAGCTGAAAGGATACTGAAGTGTGGGGAGTTTGGGGGCTGGTGGGAGATGGGAGGAGAAGTTTTGAGGAGGATGGTCTCATGGAACATTCCTGTGAGGTCAAGTAGGCACTTGGCAGAGAAATATTTTCAGGGTCCAGGCAAATACCTGCGTACACCCAAGCTGGATATTTCAAGAGGGAGTTTAATAAAGAGGCTATTACAATGTGTGATCAGGGTCTAGGTAAATCAAACCAGGGACAGTACAGTACCTTGCGATAAGCACTAATAAGGAGCCAGCTGCTCCACTCCTGGGCTGATGGAGCAAGGGGAGAGAGCAGTTACTGGACCCTGGAAAGGTAACGGTAGGAGAAACCATTTGTAAACTGTAGTGGATGAAATGGAATTAAAGTAGAAAATTCTTTGATACTCCTTTCATCAGGAGTGGGGTCTGTATTCTCTCTCCTTGAATCAGAGGGGCCTCTGTGACCACTTTGACCAAGAACATGGCAGAAGCAATGTTGTGCCAGCTTCTAGGTCCAGGCCTTAACAGATTGGCAGCTTCCATTTCTGTGCTCTTAGACACTCACTTTGCTGGGAGGAAGTTTAGCAGCCCCAAAGAGAGACCTACCTGGAGAGCTGAAGGTCATCTCTGTTAGCAGCCCTGACTAGGAGGCTCACCCAGCTTGGTGCTGATGACCAGCACCAACTTGTCAGCCATCTTGGAAGTGGATTCTCTAGCCCCAGTCAAGCTGCCCCAGCTTATGCCACATGGAACAGAGTTGATTCATGTCTGAGCCCTGTCCATATTATAGGTTCATCAATAAAGTAACTGATTGTTAATTATTTTAGGTTACTAAGTGTTTGAGATAGGTTGTTACCTACCAATGGATACAGGAATATATATGTTATGGCCTCAGTAGAGAGACTCAGGTAACTCAAGGAAACCTGGCAAGACAACCTGGCCTCTTTCTCCTGCCTACTTATTTATTGCCAGTGACTGCCATTGGATGAACCCAATGAAAGCTAGAGGACAAGGAATTTGTTGGTATTGTCTTTCTAGGTCAGTACACTGGGAGAAGTGTGAATGGAGGGAGGGACAAATGGAAGCCATCCAGCACTGTCACCAGGCATGGTGTTGATCCCATTTGATAAAACTCACTGCCCAACATAGCACGATGCAAACCTTGAAAGACAAAGGCCAGTGTCAATTTTGGAAGGTAGCCAGGTATATGATCAATAAACCAGAAAGGAGAAAAATTTGCCTAAGACTTTAGGCTCTAAATTGTGGCAATGCTCTATGAATGTTGGCCCTCTGGGATCAAGGCTGGGGCTGAGCAACTCATTCCCTAATTTCCTAAATGGCCACCTGAGGGGAGCCCGGGGTGACAGTGGAGGAACTGGATTTGCCTCTGTGTCCCATAAAATTCCAGAGAAATTGGGATTATCTGGAAGAAGGAGGAAAGGAAGGAAGAAAGAGGAATGAAGAAAGAGCTACCTTCCTAGACTTGGAAGCCACAGATAGGCAGAGGTGACCTGGGCATAATCAAGACTGCTCTGACCTTGCTAGTCAGAGGGAGGTGGACATGAACCTATTTCCGGAGCAGTGTGCAGACAGGGAGGGGCCTTCTCCGATGTGCCCTTAGGAGGGAGGACGGCTACTCTCTGGGCTTTAGGGCCAGCTCGCAAACCAACATGGCGCTAGCCAATATCTAGGAAGAAATTTGCAAAACCAAGTGAGTGGAAGCTCTGGAGAATTGCTCCGGCTGAAAGGCAGGTGGTAGAATGTGACGATTAGAGTTGGGGCTCAGGAGTCTAGTCACCTCCATTCAAATTCTGACTCTGCCTCTTGCTAGCTGTAGAACCTGGTTTAACTCCTTTGTGACTCAGTTTTTGCCTCAGGACAATGGAGATGCTAGTGCGTGTGATGAGCAGCTGCTTCTGTAAAGGATAAGTGAACTAGGGCCCCACACTCAGGGCAATGGTAGGATGAGGTGGTTTAAGAGCACAGGCCCTGGAGACAGGCGCCCAGTTGTGACTCCTGACTCTACCACTGACAATATGCATGAGGTGGGTCAAGTTATTATATTTCTCCGTCGTGGTGTCCTGTTTTATGGGGATAATAAGAGCACCCCCTTCATTCAGCTGTCATGAAGACTAATGAGTTAATCTAGGTGAAGGGTTGGGGGTGAGTGGTGACTGCACTTAGCCAGCGGCCCCTTAGCTGTGGGGACCATGATGGCAGCTCTGTCTCCAAGTGAGTGTATACTTGGGTTTGATGGTAAGCCAGCCCGCATATTTGTGTCCTGCTGGGAGCACAAGCTAGAGTGCTATGAGCTCAGTTCAGATTTATCAGAACTTACAACCCTACCTCTGGTTGGGTGTCTCCGTGGGTAGTCGAGCTGTCTGTTCCCTCTGGTTGTGGTCACACTGGCATCTCGGCTCTGTTCCAGTCTTAGCTTTTAGGCCGTCCACCAAAGACATTCTCCCCCTACAGCTGCCCCCAGCGGTGTTCTGAGACCCGGCTGGGCCGGACAGGGCTGCCACGGCCAGTGTGGGGTGACTGATGGCTCAAGGGGAGCTGGGCTTCCCTTCTGCCCTGGGGCCTGCTTGTGGAAAAAAAGCCAATGAAAAATGGTTGCAATAAAGAAGACTGCTCCTGGTAGACAATGCTTCTTTGTTTCTGGGTAAATGATATGGCTTAGGCCTCTGACCAAGGCATGTGGGATGGGAGCAAGCTGGTTCTCTTCCCAGCTTCTGGAACCCACTTGTGATATTGCTACCCTCCTGTGCCTCAAGTATAGCCTTCCTTAAGACCCTGCCTTTTAAAGGCCTTATCACTATTCATCTGTTCCCATGTGGCTTGCTTTGACAGACAGACACAGGGGTGGGATGTGACTGAGACTCACAGCAGCTACTGGTAAATATTCCAGAGCACCAGGAGGCAGGAGAGAAAATTCAGTCACGGCCTACACTGGCAGGCTGGGGGAAGTCGCATTAGTAGTGAACCTCTTGGGGCCTCTTTTGCAAAATGAAAGTAACATTAACTGACTTTACGAAGTATCCTGAGGCTAATGAAATCCCTGGAGAAAGAGCTAAGGAATATCAGGTGTTGGTATTTATTGTGTTGACAGAACAGTAATGCGCATTAGATCCTCTGATTTTAAGGCCTGGGGGCGGTCATCCTCAGGTGGATAGTTTGCCCGCACTGCCCCCCCATGACTCCTCCCTCCCTTCCTCCTTCCCATTCCAGTCCGTCCCTGAAGATCAGGAAGATTCTCAGGAATGGTTGCCCCTTGGGCTGGCAGAGGGGCAGGAATTCTGGGAGGAAAGTCATGCCAGGAGCCTGGCCTGCCCCTGAGCTCCAGTGAGGTGAGTCCTCTGAGAGCCCAAAGATCGGCTGCCCTTATCCCCCTCATCCAGGCTGACCTGGGAAAACCGCAACCCACAAGTCATGCCGTGTTTCTTGGCTCAGCCCTTTCCTTGCCTCCTGAGAGGACAGAGCCACCATCCCAGTCTCCATCTCCCGTATTGTGGGATGAAAGAGGTGGTACAAAGTATAGCAGGTACGTTGACAATTTCCGAACCCACCAGAAGAGCGTGGCTGTAAACTAAAGCCATCCTGTTCAACTGCAATTTCTGCAGGTCACGTTTTCAGTCAGTCAGCCACCAGAGGGTGCCCACAGAGCTCTCTGAAAATGACCCAAACCTGAGGAATGAGCAGAGAAAGCCGATTTCCATGCCTGTGAGACTGAGACAAAATACATCTCACCCACAGCTGATGCCACCAGACGCACAGGCCAGCTAAGGAGGCAGAAGTTTGCCGGCGAAGGAGAGCGAGGGTGGAGCGATAGAAATCACCTGAATCGTAGCTAAACAAGTTGCTTCTTGATTTTTCAATTGACAACTGCCATTGCACTTTGAGGATCGGCTCAGGGCACATTTTCATTCCTTGGCAAAACTCCCTTCCCCATCCTTTCCCCAGCCTTGTGTACAAAGGAAATGCAAATACATGTAAATATTAGCCTAAGCCACAGGCTTCTTGGAAGGTAAGGCTGCTGCCCCTGCTGCTTCTGCTGCTGCTGCTGCTTTAAAAAAAAAAAAAAAAAATCCTATAATGCAAGTGAAAGGACAGATTTTCTGAGCCACTGCTCCTGCACCAGGGTGAGGCCTCTGAGAAGCCTTGGTTCTCTGAAGAGAGGGCCTCGTGTGGAGCGTGCCTGGAATGAGAGGAGCAGAGGGACAGCTCCTCCGCTCTCCGCAGAGAGGCCTGGCCAGCAGCCTGGGTCTGGCATCCCTGGGTCACCAGGGCCTTGCACGATGACTGACACACAGTAGGTGCCTGTGGGTGTCTGTTGAATGAGCTAGCGAATGAATGCGGAGTAAGCTGGAGTGGGTGGTTCAAGGCCTGGGCTGGCTGCGAGCTTCCACTAGGGTGAAGGGAGAATTGGGAAAGCCGTGTGGGTTGGAGGGATGTGAGAAAGGGTAACTTTCTAGGGTGGAGAGGTCCCGTGTTCTGGTTTGCCTCTACCTCAGGCCTTTGCTGTGGACATCCAAGACTCCAGAACAAAATGTTTTGACTTTGTCCCATTGCTGGTCGAACTACCCAGTGGTCCCATTCGTTTGTAAGGTCTACTCACTGACTGTGATGGAGCAGTAGTGGGGACCCTGGCAGTTACCCTGTGTCCCCACTCAGGGGACCCTAGTCTCCTTTAGCCATTCCTTGGTGAAATGGGCATGTAAATTTTGGAGAAAGTGAGCATATTACCAATACTGGGCAAGGAGGGCTTTGGCTCTCTGGAAACCCAGTTATTCTGGAAATGGGCTTAGGCACTGGATGCTGGGTAATGAAGCCATGGATCCCTCTGGACAAGTGCAGGCAATACGTGTATACACACGTGTGTGTGTGTGTGTGTGTGTGTGTGAGAGAGAGAGAGAGAGAGAGAGAGAGATTGCAAGCATGAGAATGGTTGCAATAATGCCTTGCCCTTCGTGCAACAAATTACCACAAACTTTGTGGCTTGAAAGAACAGAAATGTACTCTTTCACAGTTCTGGAGGCCAGAATTCTGAAATCAAGGTGTCAGCAATGACGGTTTCCCCCTGAAGGTCTGGGGGAGAATCTGTTCCATGTTTCTCTCCTACCTTCTGGGGGCTGTCAATAATACTTGGCATTCTTTCCCTTGTAGATAAGTTGCTTCAATCTCTGCCTTTGTCTTCACGTGGTATTCCATGGTCTCTACAATTCTGTTTCTGTCTCTTATAAGAATACTTGTCATGGGGTTTAGGGCTCACCCTAATCCAGGATGATCTCCTCTAAAGACCTTTACTTTAATTACATCTGCCAAGGCCAAATAAGTTCACATTCTGAGGTTCTGGATGGATATATCTTTTGGGGGAACACTGTTTAGCCCAGTACAAACAAGATAGAAATGTGTTTATTGCTGGATTATTCCCCTGGCGGACCACCTGTGTGCTTAAACAAACAGGGGTACTGAGAGCCAGAGAGATCGATTTTGTTTTTGAAAGAACTTGATATTAAAAAAAAAGAAATGAAGTCCTATTGGAAAAAAATATGATTGAGGATTGTTTTAAATTCTAATTTTGTACTGAAATGGGAGAAAGAAATCCTATTTTCTCTGGCTGGGGTCTTTAAAGGTGTTAATCAAGGTAATTAGTGAATTATCCATAGGTCAGTATGGTGAGAAGGTAGAATGTGAAAGAGTGTTGTTGTTGTTCGTTTTATTCTGTTAGGTGTTTTGCAGCTACTGAAGTCACTGGTGACCTTAGCAGGAACAACCACCATATTGTTACCATCAGTGGGCTGGGGTTGAGGCTTGAATGGCGGTGAGGAGACTGTTAGTGTGGATCTCTTTTTTGCCAGGAGCTTGATTGTGAAGAGAGAGAAAAGATTTAGTGGTCTCTGAGACGCGGTCTTGGACCTTAGAAGGTTAATTAATAATCTGCTCTTTGCGCTTGCTATAATTAGCTTGAATTGCTGCTGGAACTTCTTAGGGATGATATCCACTGGTGATGTCTCTTAAACAGTGCAAATGGATGTTGCTAGCCAGGCGCAAAGCTTCCCCCCAGATGACTTCGTGCCCTGGGTAGAGCAGTACGTCAGCCCCGAATTCAACAGCTTGACAGAACTTCAGCCCCACGCCGGTGTCCTCTCTGTCCTTCTTACGGCTATTTCCCCTACCTGCATGTTCTTCTTCCTCCATCAACTGTTCATCTTTTATTTTTTTATTTTTTTAAAGTTTTATTTATTTATTTGAGAGAAAGAGGGAGAGATAGAGAGACAGAGTGAGAGAGCATGAGAGGGGAGGTCAGAGGGAGAAGCAGACTCCCCATGGAGCTCGGAGCCTGATGCGGGACTCCATCCCAGGACTCCAGGATCATGACCTGAGCTGAAGGCAGTCGCTTAACCAACTGAGCCACCCACAAGCACAACTGCTCATCTTTTAAAGCTCAGCTGGAATAGTCCCTGTTTGTTCTACCCTTCCCCCCGTGAGGTCGTTCAGTCTTCAGAACCCCCAGAGCACCCTTAAATTTTGGACATAGCATTTATCATGGTACTATGGAATTACTAAATTTTCTGCCTCTTCCATGACATCATGGAGATCAGGATCCCTGTCTCTCCTTTTCCTAGTCCTCAGCTCCTCACACAGTATTGGGTATTTAGTATGAGTTCAATAAATGTTTATTGAATAAATGAGTTTGCCGTTAATACTACCATTCAAACAGTAAGTGTGTGCGAGGGAGAAGACTCTTGAATGTCTGGCAAAGGAATCCAGCCAGGAGAGAGAAAGAGAGGGAAATGGTGCACTTGTTAACTGCAGCCATTGCCTACTTACATTACTATGTGAATCCAGGTTTTGTGCAGGTCTGTGCAGTCTTCCAAGCAGCCATGGGCCTTAGAGGAAACTCACCCATCCCCAGCCTCATTGTGTGGGTCTGAATGGACTGCAGGTAATCACATTCTTGTTGCCAGATGTTGATTTAGGAATGGGCATTACACCCAATTCTGACCAACGAGACACGGGAGATTTCTGAGAAATGTTTTCTTGCTTCTAAGAGAACAAAAGAGGTATCATCTCTTCTTTCTCAGGGTGTTGTCATGTCTGGAGAGGAGACCTGGAATTACTAAAGCCATCTTGCCATCAGCCTGAGAGGGAACAAGTGCTTGAGGATGGCAGAGCCGAAAGATGGTAAGGCCCTGGGTCTGTAATCACGTGGCTGGGCCACTGAAACTGCCTACCCAACCCTTTGTCCCTTAAGAAGTACAGTTATCACAATGAGTACATTTCCTTATTGTTTAAAGATGCTTGAATCTGTTTTTATGACTCAAAGCCAAAAGCATCCTAACTGAAACAATTTGCCATGTAATAAATATTCATTAAATAGAACTTGATTTTCAAGTGATGGCTGTAGAAACAAAAGAGCATGTTCTCCGAGACCCTGTCATGCACTAGGATTTGGAAAAGTAAAAGATGATATTCCCTTGGTCTTCTCCTTATAGGCCCAAGGTTATTTCATTTATTTGCCTATGCCACTCAGCTGGTAGAAGCAAAATTTCTTTCTCTGGAAGATTAAGAAAAAAATTGGTCATGAGCTATCTGAGGGAAAGTAAACAAAGTTAGACGACATAGAGAAGAAATGTTGTTGCTTTGGGGAGATAGAGAAGTAAAGCTTTAAAAATTGTAGTACAATTAATTTTAGTTAAGTTCTAAAACATTGAAATAGGGTACCACTGGTTCATGTATAGAGAAATGAAACCAAATCAATGTCAAGTAGACCCCAAACACATACAGGGATTTAGCATATAATAAGGGTCTCATTACAAATCAGTGGGGAAAACTAGATGTTTTATCAATGGTATTTAGACAACATGGTAGCCAGCTATAGCAATGAATACATAAAAAAATTGGAGCCATACCTCATACTTTATCAAAGAAAATTCCAAATGGGTCAAAGATTTTTAATATAAAAATTTCAAACCATAAAAATATGAAGAGATAAGGACTCTTTTCTTGTTGTAATTTATGACCAAAGAAAACCTTTTAAAATATGACACAAATTATAGCAGTTATAAAATAAAAGATTGAAAATTCAATGTTTTTAATAATGTGCATACAAAAATAACCTTAAGGGGGTCAAAAGTCATTGAACATATTGGGAAACATATTTGCAATTCATTGCTACATAATCGATAAGAAAAAGACCAACAATGCAATATAAAAGTGGGTAAAGGATATTGGGTTAATTGACATGGATTGGAAATTTGGCAGTATCTATCAAAATTAAAAATATACATAATTTTTGATTCAGCAATTTTACTTGTAGGAATTATTTATAACTCTATTGGTAGCAATTCTGTTAAATTACAACATACTCCTAGATGTGGAAATCACTTGTTGAACAAGGTTATTCATTGCAGCATTGTTTGAAGTATCAAAAAATTGGAAATAATGGAAATGATCACTAGTGGGAGAGTGGTTAGACAAATGATACTATGTTAATATAATGGATTACTACTCATCATGAGAAAGATTGAGGAACTCTTTGTGTACTGGTGTGGAGTAACCTCTGGTATAAAGTAAAAAAAGGAATGGAACAAAATATTGGGTTGCCATTTGTGTAAATAAAAGATGGTGAGAGGTGGGGTGTCTGGGTGGCACAGTCAGTTGGTGGAGAATTGATTTCCACTGGGGTCCTGATGGGTTCATGGGGTTTTGATCTCAGAGTCATGGATTGAGCCCCGTGTTGAGCTCCATGCTCAGCATGGAGTCTGCTTGAGATTCTTGCTCTCTCCTGTCCCCCTCCCCCCAATCAATCAATCAATCAATCTTCAAAAAAAAAAAAAAAGATGGTGAGAGATGCTGTGAACAAATTTACTTGTATATTTCTGCAAGGAAATGTAGAAAATCAGAGACATGGATGCCTCTAGGGGGAACTGGAGGGCTGGAGCATGTGTGGGGGAGGGAGACTTTATTGCATAAAATTGTATGCCTTCGACTTATGAGCTATGTGAATGGATTACCTATCCCAATTACAAAACAAATGAATTACATTTAAAAAGGTATTTGAAAAGCAAGGAGGAGAAATAGAAAAACCCTCAATGCTTTCAAAATGAAAACTGGAAACAAGGAACTGTAACTCTAGTTTAATAAATGCAGGACACTCATATCCATCTCCGCCTTCTTCAACTCTCTACCAACCTCAGATTTGCCAGCCCTAAGCCCCCTCCCTACGACTTCCCATTCTTCCTGCCCCAAGGGCAAATTCTCTGCTGGGGATTCACCTCTATGCTTCTGTCTTCTTTGTATCCAGGGCAGAGCACTAAGCTAAGGGCATCCAACTTTCCCTGCTGGGTACAAGTGATGGGTACAGTTGTCTGTCTGAAGGGTGGGCGAGTAGTTGAGATACTTAATTTTGGAAAATTAGGCTAAGGCAGAAGAATATGAAAGCAAGTCAAGGTAGGAGGATTTCACCCATAGAGTACGGTAATAGGGTAGGTGAGAGGAAATGATAATAAGCCATAGAAAGGGGACCCACCTACTTGCCACACTGTGGCTGAATTTTTCTCTTCCCAGAGTTCTATAGTTGGTGCCTTATTAACATCAGAGGGGATTTGATGACTTGTCATATTCAGTCCTGACTATTGAAATGAAAAGGATAGAAAATGAAAAGTATGGAAAATGAAAATCAATCGCATTCTTTAATTTTAGTCATCCCATTCCTGGAGCATATTGAATACTACTTTGGGTTCTTTCATTGTTCAGGTTATTAATAACAAAGAACCAAAGTATTTCACATTCCTAAAGAGTCTTTCATCTCAAAGGAGCCAATGTAATTCACTAATTCAGTTACCTGAACTACATTTGGTAATTATTTGAGGATCACTTCACCCAGGGGTGAATTTCAACGAGTTGTGTGACACAGCCAACAGTCACTTCATTCTCCAGTCAGTGCGAAAGAAAAATGAATAGCTAATAGGGATGTCCTCCTGAAGGATTTGCCCAGTGAAAACTTCAGGGAGATGGATGCTCAAAGAATGTAATTAACTGCCCGAAATTAGTACCTCCACTCTTACTCAAGGTTTCCTGACCTCTTTACTAGAGTCAGGGTGGAGAGGTGTCTTATCTCAGAATGGGACTCCCTAGTAACCAAGAGACCTGTGAACACAGTCACTCCACTGCTGTATTTTTTTTTAAAGATTTTATTTATTTATTTGACAGAGAGAGATCACAAGTAGGCAGAGAGGCAGGCAGAGAGAGGAGGAAGCAGGCTCACCGCTGAGCAGAGAGCCCGATGCGGGGCTCGATCCCAGGACCCCGAGATCATGACCCGAGCTGAAGGCAGAGGCTTAACCCACTGAGCCACCCAGGCACCCCCACTGCTGTATTTTTTTGAGTGGTTATAAAAGGTATTGTATTTTTAACTTGTGTCCACATATTCACTGTAAGAATATAGAAATGCAATTAATTTTTCTATTGTTACAATTGATTTTTGTATGTTGATCTTGTATCTGTGATCTAGCTGAACTTACTGGTTTGAGGAATGTTTTTTTCAGATTCTTTGGGATTTCTATGTAGACCGTGATGACATCTGCAAATAGAGGCATTTTTAGTTCTTTCTTTCTTATCTGTATGCCTCTATTTTCTTTTCTTGCTTTATTGAGCTGGCTAAGTCACAGGAATAGCTGTGGTGAGAGCAGACAACTTTGCAGACCTTTTTACCATGTACCTGATGAGTTTTTTTTTTTTTTCTAAGATTTTATGGATTTCTTTGACAGAGAGGGAGAGTCAGAGACATAAGAGGGGGAATGACAGAGGTGGGGCTTGATCCTGAGGTCCTGGGATCATGACCCAAGCAGAAGGCAGAAGCTTAACAGACTGAGCCACCCAGGCGCCCCACCTTGTGCATGATCTTAGGGGAAAAACATTCAGTCTTTTACATTGTGTTAGCTATAGGTCTTTTTGTTGTTCTTTATCAAATTGAGGAAGTTTTCTGCTATTCCTAGTTTTCTGAGAGTCTTTAAAATCATGAGTAGACATTGAGTTTTTATCAAATGTTTATTCTGTGTCGATTGATATGGTCACAAGGGATTTTTCCTCTTTATTAATGTGGGTGACTTTATGGATTGATTTTTGAACATTGAACCGGACTTGTATCTGGTACTAGCAGTCATTCTAATACTGCCTATTTTAAGGATCATTTATAAAGAATAGTGTCTGTCTCAGTTATTTAACCCTGTAATGGGGATGAGGGGTGAAGAGAGGTTAAGGAGCTGGAGGTTTTCCCACAAAGGGCATGTGGCTTGATCCACTTTACTGAATCCAGTGAGACTTCTTTCTCTCGGGGTGCCTGGGTGGCTCAGAGGGTTAAGCCTCTGCCTTCGGCCCAGGTCATGATCTCAGAGTCCTGGGATCGAACTCTGCATCGGGCTCTCTGCTCAGCAGGGAGCCTGCTTCCCCCTCTCTCTCTGCCTGCTTCTCTGCCTACTTGTGATCTCTCTCTCTCTCTCTGTCAAATAAATTAAAAAACATTAAAAAAAAAAAAAGACTTCTTTCTCTCTTCTGTCTACTCTCTACTATTACCCAGAGGTTGGGAAATGGCTGCCAGTATTACACCTGCTCATTACCCTTATGGCTGGTCATTAGAGAGTGTAACACAGAGTCTGTGAAAGCTTGTGTTTGTGGGAGCATGCTTATCAGCCACTGCTGTCCCAGAAAGAATGATCTCTGCTTTCCTTCGGTGTGCCAGATAGCACGTGAGTACATTTTAATGGCAGAAGATAATTCACATCTAAAATCCTAGCAGAAAAGGAGTCAGGAAGATATGGTTTTAAGTCTTCCAACTCCTGTGATCCAGAGAAGAGTATAGAAAAGAGGCAGAAATAGATGCAGAGGGCCAAGAGATGAAATTTAGCACTCCCATCTGCCTCATGGTATCTGACAGGAAACAGACTTTCCATCTACTCTTCTTAATTACCCTGCAAATTCTTTCTCTTAAATTTTAATGTCATCTTTCCTCTTTTATTTCCCTCATCATCATTCAAAAACCTACCCAGAAGGATGTATTTGCAAAGGTGGAGTTTGGGTGGAAAAGAAAAAGGTAAGACACAATGCAATAGGAGATCTGCTATTTTAATGACCTATTTGAATGAGGTGTGCTTGTGTAGAGATGTTTGAGAAGATGAGAAAGAAAGAAAGCAGACAGAGCTTAACTATTTCCAGAAGAGTCTAGATTTTGGCAGCTGGAAGCGGTCTGAATGGGCACACATGTAGCCTGGGGATAGTGTGCAGAGTAAGCAAGAGTTGATGAAGGACAGGGCTCACAAGGCTGAGGGCTCAGCAATGGGACATGACCCCAACAAAGTGAGAGAAGCCGATGGACAATGATCATGTTCAGAGAAGCAGGGCCAAGGGCTTGAGTAGAACAAGCTGTGGCTTGATTGATAAGTCAAGGTTGAAATCAAATCTGTTGGGAAGCAGAATTTGGAGTCAGGGACTCTGGGGGAGCAGGTATCGGTCCTCAGCCCTCTGCTGCTCCTTATGATTTGAGGTGACCTAGTGTGGAGAGGGGCCTTCTGTAAGCAATGAGCCTTGTGTGTATCACTTTCAGGGATTTGAAGCGATCTCTGTGGATGGGTAAGAGGTTCAGGCAGACAGAGGCTGATTTCCAAGAGCCTGAGATTTTTGTCGTTTAGGTCTTTCCCCAGGGCCCAGGTGAGATGTTCTGGTAAGAGATAGTATGATTAGAAGTCAAAGATGTGTGAAAAGCCCAGGACTGCCTCCGTTCCATTTCCTACCCTACCTTGTCCTTCCCCTTCCTGGTCCTGTTCCCATTCCCATTCCCTTTCCTCTTCCCAAAATCTCGGGAACGTTTTCCCGTATGGAAGACTACTGAACCCTTGAATAAAGAAGGACACTAAGTCTGATGGATTAGAGAGGTCAGGGCTATGGGAGGTAACAAGAACCAGTGAGTGACAAAATGCCTTCCTTCCGGACACAGCTCCCTAGACTCCTCTGGTTCTCTATATAACACCCTGGAGCACAGCTGTGCATGGCTCTCTGGCTTGTTAGTTATTCTTCAGAAGGTTACAGCGCAGCTCGAAGGTATTGGGTGGGGGGTGACTGATTTTATTCCTGCTCAGGTCAGGGCATTTTGCACTGCTCGTGGCCCCAGGCCGCTCCCTTATGCTGGTCTGCAAGCGGGAGACATTAGTCTCCAGAAGAACTGAACTGGCATCATCAGATCCATTGGCAACGTTAGAAAAGTATAGTCTCAGAATTAGTGGTGTGCCCCAAGTGTCCTTCTCACATACAAAGGACAAACATTTTTCCATGCCAATGATTTTCAAATTCTTTTGGACTTTAAATTCCGCCCCCCCCCCAATGAAATCTTACTTGGAAACTCAATATAAAAATCAAATAGAAGAGGAACTGTTCTGACTGAATATTGGGCATTTGGATGCCCATGTATTTACCACCTTTGTCCTTTGGACTACCTCCAAAAATTTGCTAGGGCTTCAGTAAACAGAATATTAAAATCACTGCATTATATACATGTTCTTTAAAGCTGGCTAGTACTCTGACTCAACTTCAAAGTGGAAGAAACTGAGGCATGAGGGGCCAAAGAACTTACTTTGCCAAGGGCATGCTGTGTGTATTAGTCAGTAAATGGCTGATCTGAAAATTGATTTAATCAGCACAGAACTTTCTTTTCCCCTCATCTAGTAAGATGTCCAGAAGTGGGCAGTGTAGGGCTTATGTGGCGGGGCCGTGAGCTTTTCGGAGATCCAAGGTCTTTGCAGCTCGCCATTCCACAATCCCTAGGATGAATCTTCATCCCATGTTTATAATATGATTTCTAGAACTCCAGCCACTTGATCCCAGCATCTGAAAGACACAGAAAGAAGAACAGAAGGGGGCCTGCCTTCTGAGTCCTTCCCTTTAAAGGGGGCTTTCTAGAAAGCCTCGATGTCCTTTACTTATATCTCACAGAAGTCATAAACTGAAACTGGGCATTCTGTCAGTCCTAGCAATATGGGAGCTCTGTCAGTGAAGAAGAACAGAATAGCTCTTCGGGGGGAGGGTGACTAATGGTCCACCACAAATATGACACCCTTACCCTCTAAGTGAGTACATGTCTTGGATTTTGGATTAGTTCCAGTTGCAAATAACCTGCCTGTTTCCCTCCTAAATCCACAAGGTCAGTATTTTGGCACCTAAATGTATGTTTTTCCTATTCAGAAAAGGCTCAAATACCTTTTGTCTGGTTCATTTTTCTTGAATTTTATTTTAGAAAATGAACTGTTCATAAAATAACTGAATTTGTTACTTTCTCAAATTGCTAGGCATGTTATTTAAAAAAAAAATTGTTCATGTTTTGGATTCTCTTCATGTGGCAGGTGGAAAGGTATAGGTTAGTAATTCATGGGGGATTGGTGACCGAAAGTGGGAGCCAGATTATTCTTCAGGTACACTAATTCCCATGTTTTGACCCTTTACCACATGAAGGTCTTCACTGATTTCTCACTGAAGTATTACCATTCTCTACCTGCTTTCCTGTCCACCCAGTCATGGTAGAGGGGGGACTGTTGGCGTACGCCGAGCCATCACCGCCTGTGGTGTGGTGTGGAGGACGAATACTGGACGTGGACTTAAAAGAATTTGGAGTCAGTTCTGCCCCTTCCCAGGGACCTCCCTGTGTCTCTCAGGCAAGCCCCTTCTTTCTTCCAGGCCTCAGTTCCTTCTTCAGTAAAATCTGGGGTTAGACTAGATGAGCTCTGTGGACACCTGCCAAGTCAGACATTCTGACTGTATCTCCCGCTCCCATCCCCCTTCCCTTGGCTTCCCTTGGATTGGAATGTGACCTACAAATGCCACCAGTTGCTGGGCAAGGGCTCTTCAAAGTCACCTGTCCCTTTCTGGCCACCAGAAAGAACTGTGATGAAAACCAGCCTGTTTTCTTGACGTTCCACTGAGGATGATTTGTTTTCCAGAGTCTAGGAGGTTTTCTTAATGTAGGTCTTCAACTAAAATGCCTCCATTTGTAATTCAAAGCCTGTTTGCTTTTGCCCTGTTGTGTGTGTGAATCTTGTCTGGTTATTTAGAGGAAAACTTCAGACAAAATAAAAACTGCAATAGGATGGAGAGCATTTTCCACAGGAAGATATAGGATCCAGATTTCTCATTGTCTATTCATGAGTTTACTTATTAGCTCATTCAGTCAACTGAGAAACCTGGGTGCTTACGTGTAGGTCACACACGGAAAATGTGGGCTTCTACCCTGATCTGGTCTATACTGTTGATAAAAGTGCCATTACATGTTAGGCCCTGTCCCATGTGTGTCACATTCTTAGTTGATCTTTACAACAGCCATATGATGTAGGCATTTATTATGGAATTTTGCTGCTCTTTCTGCCCCCTCTTTAGACCAGAGGGGCTACATAATACCACTTCCCTAATTATTTATTTACCTAATTTGGGGGGCACCTATTAGGTGCTAGGCATTAGGGTTATGACCAAATAGGGCAGAAAGAGTTTAGCTGACAGGTCTGCCAATCTGTTAATCATAGCACTCTGACTATTCCCAAGTACATGACCCAACTTTGGCCCATCATGAAACTTTGTGTCTTGTTTGGTACTGAGTGGGCTGAGGGTTGGGAGAATGACCTAAGTAGGAACAGTTAGAGTTTCTTTATGCATATGATCTGATTCTGGTTGCTGGAAAAGACAAAGTTTCTCTTTATCCATTTGAGCTCTAGATTCAGACGTATATGGTACCTACTCCACCATTATGCTTTCCAGTTTCATAAACCAATAAAATCTCTTTTTGCTTAAACCATTGGTTTGAACCATATAAAATTGCAATTTTTTTTTTCCAGATTGGATATCATTAATTTCATCTGGTTGAAACTAATGATTTGAATTTCTGCTGCCTGCAATTGAAGGGGTCCTGACAAATATGGCAGTACTGTTATCTCCAATGTAGATTAGGAAAATGAGGCTAGGAGTATTTATTTTCCCCAGGTCATTTGGCTATTAGGCATAGCAAGAACTAAAACCCAGGCAACTTCAAAACCTATGTTCTGGATTGCTCTGGAACCATCCCATAAAGTCAGATAACGACTGAAGCGAAGAGACTTCTACTCAAGGAGTGGTCCATAGGCAGTTGCCAACCAGCAAACTCTTTGCTACTGGTTCAAGAGGATGTAAGAAGTACTGAACTAGAACACAAACTGTATCTCTGAGCACACTTTTTAAGTTCCACTGACTTTTTTTTTATAGTAGAAAGACTTTCCTGATAAAGTAAGCAGCATATTGATTTAGATTCTGATGCATGCTCTTTATCCCCTCTTGGGTTGGCATCAAACTGTGAACCAGGACTTGGAGGAACACTGGTAGAGGACTGTTGGGTGTCCTGTCCAGCTGACCGCCATCTTTCTGTCTCTGGAGACTTCCACAGAAGCTATGTCTGTATCATGGAACCTTGTCCCCCTCTTCTTTCAGTCATAACTGATTTGTTCAGGTCATTTGTTGGAATAAAGCTGGACCAACCAGATTTTCTTGTCTAAGAATATGGAATCTTAAAAAAAAGAAACAACGGAACCAGGAGATGTTAGTTCCATCTAGCTCCAAAAATAGAAGAATGAGCCCAGAAGCTCTTGTCTTATGTCTTTGGAGCTGGTGGGATTCTTGACTTCTGAGGAGTGCCTGTTCAATCTCACATCTTGTAAGGTTATAGATATCTTTTTGAGTAAATTCCCTTTTGTCTTGAGCTGGCCAGAGTTGGTTTTAAGAGAACTTTAATACTATTGAAAAATACAGGGAAGACCACCTGTTCATGACTCAGAATTCTATTTATGATTTCAATTATTAGTTAACCTGTATGACACTGTTCTCCATAATCCTAGGTCTCAGGAATGGCTGGAAGTGTTGCCGCCTGAGCTGGGGGCCTCATTATAAAATGGAAACAAAGATGTACATAATCAATTACCCCTGTGACTAAAGTAACTCTGATAAAGACTAAACATCTTATTTAAAGCAAATAAATAATCAACCTTTGTTCAACTGTTGACAAATAGGACCCAAATGAATGAATGAACTCATTGCTGACTTTAGGAACATGACTACTCTGGATCAGAGCACTTACATCTGCTAATCTGGCTGGCTTTCAAAGAATGACCGTGTGCTCAGGGAAAACCACCATTATCTCTCCACCAGCTAAATGCCAACAACAGTTTCTTGACTTCATATTTGGTTTTTGGAAAAAGAAAAAAATATGGTAGAGACACCATCTGAAGGCTCTTGTTACTTAGCCATACCTTTTTAGATGCAATATTTGATTTAAAAAAATATTTGGCTGCCTCCTGAGATTGTCTCACTATTTGAAGCTGTGAGTCCAGACAGAAACTGGTCCCCTCCAACTTGGCAAATAGAGGTTTGAAGATGCATCCTTAGCAGCTGGAAGGGGCCACGTGGAGTGATGGCAGGAGGAGAAAGGAAGCACGCACGAGATGCCTGCTGCTCTTCCTTCAGTGGAGAAAAAACAGTGCTGGAAGGTGTTGGGGGAGGCTTCAAAGCTTGAAGCTTTCATCGTTTATTTCTGAATCCAGACAATTGTCTCCTCTGAGCTTACCGAGAATCTCTGTGATCTTGGTTCTGAATAGGTTAATCTATTTTTAAAGGGTATCCAAATGCTATTAGGATAATTCTTGCATTCCTTTGCTCTTTCTATTTAAAAATTAAAGTGCTTATAGTAATAGATATCTCTACCAGTATAGCCAAAAGGATCACCTACAAATGCTCTCTGAATAGAAAATACCTCGAACCTGAGATTCAAATATCTATGCTTCTAATTCTCTACATATAAAACCTCTTCTTAGTCTCTGTTTAAATTCTAATGATTTAGGTGCAGAGTTCTTTTTTTTCTTAATTGTATTGCTGGACATATATTAGGCATAATCTATAAGATTTTCAATGTGATAACATACATCCAGCATTTTTCATTGTACTAAATTTCAGGGCTAATTTAAGTTTAAACTCTTTATTTTAGAAAATCAGTAACAGCAACTAATTAGCACATCTCATTCTGGATGTATTTGCCAACCAATTTCAGAGACTCATTTGCCTGTTAAGAGATTTTATTGAACACCAGCACCACAGACTCTCCTTTTTTTTTCTAGTAAACAGCTCATGCTTATTATCTTATTACAGGAATGCCACTGGTTAAATCAGGCTCTGAATATAAATAGCCATATTACTGCCATCAGGCATCAATGTTTATTTAGTGGCTGTGAGTCATGCATACCTCTTTGATCGGGTTTGGAATGAGCCGTTGCAGTTTTTGTTCAAAAAGGTTATTTGCAAAGGCTACAGAAGTATCAGTTAGATTAAACATGAAATTAATCAGTGTGGAATTTTATCAGCCATTTCTGCCACCAAACACCAGGTGTCAAGAGCATGTGCAAATGAGGGCTGAGCATAATGAAGCTGGGGGACAGCTTAGTAGGGCGGTCAGAAGAGAGTCCAAGAGGTCTACCATGCTCAGGGAGGAAAGATGGAGGTGGGGGCGGGCAGGAAGGAAGAGGGGAGGAAGGAAAGGAGGAAGGAAGGAAAGAAATATTGAAGACCTACTGAATCATCTGGAACTCACTGGCAGTTTCACACCACGTATCTCATAGCACAGTATATGGAAAGAGAGTCAGGTGACCTGAGTTCACCTGAAATCTGCTCTGTCCTACCCAGTGATCTTTGGGAAACTATTTAATGCCTATATGCATTACCGAGCATACACAGAGAACATGTGATAAACTTGTACAAAGGCGTGTTTTCCACCTCGTTTCTTGAGACTTAAGATATCAGAGAGTGAGAGACCCAAGATAGCTGTCGTATGGTTTTAGTTGATGATACTGTGTTGGTGGAGGAGATGAGGCCCTTTGACTGGAGGGCTCATTTAAACTGGGTCCATTCATTCCTTCATCGTTTAGTGGGCACTCCAGCCTGTCAGGCATATGTGAGGAGAGAGGCCTGTGAATAATTATAACATACCATGTTGAGTGCTGTGATGATTGCCACTATAAATTCCTGGTGACCTCACTCTCAAGCAGCCCTCATCGCTGCTCAGCCATTATGCAGTGTTCCCGCCCCACGACTCTCCCTGCCACTGTCTCAGTGCCCATTTCTGATGTTCTCCACCCTCTTCAAGCTTCTGACTTTCCGAGTTCGTCTTCCTCTCAACAGATGATCTAACCTTCCCTACAGTGAAAATGAATTCACCTACATCCACACCCATCCTCTCCTTTTCCCTCATTCTCCTCATAGGGAACTTCTTTCTCCTTCTATGAGGCAATCCTTCTATCTGTCGTTTGGATCCTATCTCTTCTCAGGGTCCTTTTTCTATTCAGAATAAATATCAGCAGATAAAAATGCTTAGTGTGTCCCAATTAAAAAAAAAAAAAATCCTCCTTTGCAAGTACCTCTTTGCAGGAATTTTTCTTCTTTGTCAGATAAGCTTCTTGAAAGAATTGTCCACCTAGAACTCTCACTTCCTCAGGTTCCACTTTATCTTGGGTCAGGTTATCTGGGAGACTCTGACCCAGAGATTTGCATGCAGGTGATATATGGAAGCAGGTGTCCTAGAAACCACCTTGGGAATGGGATGAAGGAAACGGGATTGGCAATGTAGATACAGCGGGGCACCATCTGACTCCAGGGAATTCTAGAGGTGGCGTGGCCTTTCAGAGATGACCTGAATTGAGGCAAAGGGGACAGACCTTTGTAACCCCGCATCAACGAGGCATTGGGATGCACATGGTTGGCATATACCCTTGGGCTAGGCTGCTTCCTTTGATAAAGGGTAATTTTTGGAGAAGGATCTGGCCATGGGCCACCAGCAGGCAACAGTGCTGGCAGCTAGGGAAATGAGTCCTTCATTCCTAGACGGGGCTTCTGGGGGCACAGCCTAGGGCACACCGCGTACCCAGCCTTCTATAACCTGGTTTTCTCTTGAGCTCTAGACTCCATCTACGTTCACCTGCCTGTTGGACATTTCTATCCAGACGTCTCCCCAAAGCCAATGAAACCTATTCAAAGTTAACTCCTCACTTTCTATCACTCGGCTCACTCCTTCCTTGGGGTTCTTTGTCTTGGTAGATAGAAGGTAGAAGATAACCTGTGAGAGTTATCCTTTCTCTCCTTTGTGGATCACTTCAGGCTCTGTTCTTCACAGCCCTTCTGAGGAGGCCTGTATACTGACTACGCATGCGCACTAAGCAAGCTGCGGTCTCTTTTCGCATCGGGTTGCCAACCAGGTGCCGGGGCGGCGGTGCAGCTCAGTGCGTTTTGGCGCCGCTGTCCTTGCTCGCTTCGCTTGTCCTCATTCTCACTTTCTTGGGGTTGCGTCCACCAAATACATTGTTATGACCTTCACTCTGGTCTGCTTTTTGAGGACCCGAGGATTTTCCTTTTCCCCCAACGTCCCGCTTTCCAGTAAGTCATACTGATTCCAGCTTCTAAAGAACTCTTCAGTCTACTCGTTCATCAACGTCTCCAGTGCCGCCAACCAGCCTTAGGAAGCACCGTCAGTTCCTCCCGGCTCGTCACCTCAGCCTCCTAACTGGTCTCCAGGCCTGCCTCCCTTCAAGCTCTTCCCCACTCTCTAGCCTGACACACGGTAAGCACTTAACATTAGTTGCGAGAGTGAATGAACACACGAACAGGTAGGTGTGTCACAGGGTGCTGTGTACTGGAACTGAGCTACTTTAGAATGCTGACATAAGAATTTTTCCTAGAATTTTTTAGAGCGTGTGAGAGTTGGGGTGGGGAAGGGCTGAGGGAAAGGGAGAAAGAGGATCTTAAGCAGGTTCTATGCCCAGCATGGAGCTGGATGAGGGGCTGGATTCCACAACTTTGAGATCATGACCTGGGCAGAAATTAAGAGAAGGATGCTTAACCGACTAAGCCACCCAGACACCCCTTTCCTAGATTTTTTTTTTTAAATTTTTTATAAACATATATTTTCCCCCAGGGGTACAAGTCTGTGAATCACCAGGTTTACACACTTCACCACACTCACCATAGCACATACCCTCCCCAGTGTCCATAATAACCCCACCCCCCCAACCCCCCTCCCCCCAGCAACCCTCAGTTTGTTTTGTGAGATTAAGAGTCACTTATGGTTTATCTCCCTCCCAATCCCATCTTGCTTCATTTACTCTTCTCCTACCCCCTTAACCCCTATGCTGCATCTCCACTTCCTCATATCACAGAGATCATATGATAGTTGTCTTTCTCTGATTGACTTATTTCGCTAAGCATGATACCCTCTAGTTCCATCCACATCGTCGCAAATGGCAAGATTTCATTTCTTTTGATGGCTTCATAGTATTCCATTGTGTATATATACCACGTCTTCTTTATCCATTCGTCTGTTGATGGACATCTAGGTTCTTTCCATAGTTTGGCTATTGTAGACATTGCTGCTATAAACATTCGGGTGCACGTGCCCCTTCGGATCACTACGTTTGTATCTTTAGGGTAAATACCCAGCAGTGCAATTGCTGGGTCATAGGGTAGTTCTATTTTCAACATTTTGAGGGAACTCCATGCTGTTTTCCAGAGTGGTTGCACCAGCTTGCATTCCCACCAACAGTGTAGGAGGGTTCCCCTTTCTCCACATCCTCGCCAGCATCTGTCATTTCCTGACTTGTTAATTTTAGCTATTCTGACCGGTGTGAGGTGGTATCTCATTGTGGTTTTGATTTGTATTTCCCTGATGCCTAGTGATATGGAGCATTTTTTCATGTGTCTGTTGGCCATCTGGATGTCTTCTTTGCAGAAATGTCTGTTCATGTCTTCTGCCCATTTCTTGATTGGATTATTTGTTCTTTGGGTGTTGAGTTTGATAAGTTCTTTATAGATTCTGGACACTAGCCCTTTATCTGATATGTCGTTTGCAAATATCTTCTCCCATTCTGTCAGTTGTCTTTTGGTTTTGTTAACTGTTTCCTTTGCTGTGCAAAAGCTTTTGATCTTGATAAAATCCCAATAGTTCATTTTTGCCCTTGCTTCCCTTGCCTTTGGCAATGTTCCTAGGAAGATGTTGCTGCGGCTGAGGTCGAAGAGGTTGCTGCCTGTGTTCTCCTCAAGGATTTTGATGGATTCCTTTCTCACATTGAGGTCCTTCATCCATTTTGAGTCTATTTTCATGTGTGGTGTAAGGAAATGATCCAATTTCATTTTTCTGCATGTGGCTGTCCAATTTTCCCAACACCATTTATTGAAGAGGCTGTCTTTTTTCCATTGGACATTCTTTCCTGCTTTGTCGAAGATTAGTTGACCATAGAGTTGAGGGTCTATTTCTGGGCTCTCTATTCTGTTCCATTGATCTATGTGTCTGTTTTTGTGCCAGTACCATGCTGTCTTGATGATGACAGCTTGTAGTAGAGCTTGAAGTCTGGAACTGTGATGCCACCAACTTTGGCTTTCTTTTTCAATATTCCTTTGGCTATTCGCGGTCTTTTCTGGTTCCATATAAATTTTAGGATTATTTGTTCCATTTCTTTAAAAAAAAATGGATGGTACTTTGATAGGAATTGCATTAAATGTGTAGATTGCTTTAGGTAGCATAGACATTTTCACAATATTTATTCTTCCAATCCAGGAGCATGGAACATTTTTCCATTTCTTTGTGTCTTCCTCAATTTCTTTCATGAGTACTTTATAGCTTTCTGTGTATAGATTCTTAGTCTCTTGGGTTAGGTTTATTCCTAGGTATCTTATAGTTTTGGGTGCAATTGTAAATGGGATTGACTCCTTAATTTCTCTTTCTTCTGTCTTGTTGTTGGTGTAGAGAAATGCAACTGATTTCTGTGCATTGATTTTATATCCTGACACTTTACTGAATTCCTGTACCAGTTCTAGAAGTTTTGGAGTGGAATCTTTTGGGTTTTCCACATATAGTATCACATCATCTGCGAAGAGTGATAGTTTGACTTCTTCTTTGCCGATTTGGATGCCTTTAATTTCTTTTTGTTGTCTGATTGCTGAGGCTAGGACTCCTAGTACTATGTTGAATAGCAGTGGTGATAACAGACATCCCTGCCGTGTTCCTGACCTCAGCGGAAATGCTTTCAGTTTTTCTCCATTGAGAATGATATTTGCGATGGGTTTTTCATAGATGGCTTTGATAATATTGAGGTATGTGCCCTCTATCCCTACACTTTGAAGAGTTTTGATCAGGAAAGGATGCTGTACTTTGTCAAATGCTTTTTCAGCATCTATGGAGAGTATCATATGGTTCCTGTTCTTTCTTTTATTAATGTGTTGTATCACATTGATTGATTTGCGGATGTTGAACCAACCTTGCAGCCCTGGAATAAATCCCACTTGGTTGTGGTGAATAATCCTTTTAATGTACTGTTGAATCCTATTGACTAGTATTTTGGTGAGAATTTTTGCATCTGTGTTCATCAAGGATATTGGTCTGTAGTTCTCTTTTTTGACGGGATCCTTGTCTGGTTTGGGGATCAAAGTGATGCTGGCCTCATAAAATGAGTTTGGAAGTTTTCCTTCCATTTCTATTTTTTGGAACAGTTTCAGGAGAATAGGAATTAGTTCTTCCTTAAATGTTTGGTAGAATTCCCCCGGGAAGCCGTCTGACCCTGGGCTTTTGTTTGTTTGGAGATTTTTGATGACTCTTTCAATCTCCTTACTGGTTATGGGTCTGTTCAGGCTTTCTATTTCTTCCTGGTTCAGTTGTGGTAGTTTATATGTCTCTAGGAATGCATCCATTTCTTCCAGATTGTCAAATTTGTTGGCATAGAGTTGCTCATAATATGTTCTTATAATTGTCTGTATATCTTTGGTGTTAGTTGTGATCTCTCCTCTTTCATTCATGATTTTATTTATTTGGGTCCTTTCTCTTTTCTTTTTGATAAGTCTGGCCAGGGGTTTATCAATCTTATTAATTCTTTCAAAGAACCAGCTCCAAGTTTCGTTGATTTGTTCTATTGTTTTTTTTGGTTTCTATTTCATTGATTTCTGCTCTGATCTTTATGATTTCTCTTCTCCTGCTGGGTTTAGGGTTTCTTTCTTGTTCTTTCTCCAGCTCCTTTAGGTGTAGGGTTAGGTTGTGTACCTGAGACCTTTCTTTTCTTGAGAAAGGCTTGTACCGCTATATATTTTCCTCTCAGGACTGCCTTTGTTGTGTCCCACAGATTTTGAACTGTTGTATTTTCATTATCATTTGTTTCCATGACTTTTTTCAATTCTTCTTTAATTTCCTGGTTGATCCATTCATTCTTTAGAAGGATGCTGTTTAGTCTCCACGTATTTGGGTTCTTTCCAAATTTCCTCTTGTGATTGAGTTCTAGCTTCAGAGCATTGTGGTCTGAAAATATGCAGGGAATGATCCCAATCTTTTGATACTGGTTGAGACCTGATTTAGGACCAAGGATGTGATCTATTCTGGAGAATGTTCCATGTGCACTAGAGAAGAATGTGTATTCTGTTGCTTTGGGATGAAATGTTCTGAATATAACTGTGATATCCATCTGGTCCAGTGTGTCTTTTAAGGCCTTTATTTCCTTGTTGATCTTTTGCTTGGATGATCTGTCCATTTCAGTGAGGGAGTGTTAAAGTCCCCTACTATTATTGTATTATTGTTGATGTGTTTCTTTGATTTTGTTATTAATTGGTTTACATAGTTGGCTGCTCCCACGTTAGGGGCATAGATATTTACAATTGTTAGATCTTCTTGTTGGACAGATCCTTTGAGTATGATATAGTGTCCTTCCTCATCTCTTATTATAGTCTTTGGCTTAAAATCTAATTGATCTGATATAAGGATTGCCACTCCTGCTTTCTTCTGATGTCCATTAGCATGGTAAATTCTTTTCCACCCCCTCACTTTAAATCTGAAGGTGTCTTCGGGCTTAAAATGAGTTTCTTGTAGGCAACATATAGATGGGTTTTGTTTTTTTATCCATTCTGATACCCTGTGTCTTTTGATTGGGGCATTTAGCCCATTAACATTCAGGGTAACTATTGAGAGATATGAATTTAGTGCCATTGTATTGCCTGTAAGGTGACTGTTATTGTATATTGTTTCTGTTCCTTTCTGATCTACTACTTTTAGGCTCTCTCTTTGCTTAGAGGACCCCTTTCAATATTTCCTGTAGAGCTGGCTTGGTGTTTGCAAATTCTTTCAGTTTTTGTTTGTCCTGGAAGCTTTTAATCTCTCCTTCTATTTTCAATGATAGCCTAGCTGGATATAGTATTCTTGGCTGCATGTTTTTCTCGTTTAGTACTCTGAATATATCATGCCAGCTCTTTCTGGCCTGTCAGGTCTCTGTGGATAAGTCTGCTGCCAATCTAATATTTTTACCATTGTATGTTACAGACTTCTTTTCC
Source organism: Lontra canadensis (assembly GCF_010015895.1). NCBI lineage: Eukaryota > Metazoa > Chordata > Mammalia > Carnivora > Mustelidae > Lontra > Lontra canadensis. The sequence continues at coordinate 215,220 of NW_022631260.1, read as the reverse complement.
CGGGCTGCTTTCAGGATTTTCTCTTTGTCACTAAGACTTGTAAATTTGACTATTAGGTGACAGGGTGTTGACCTATTCTTACTGATTTTGAGGGGGGTTCTCTGAACCTCCTGGATTTTGATACTTGTTCCCTTTGCCATATTGGGGAAATTCTCTCCAGTAATTCTCTCCAATATACCTTCTGCTCCCCTCTCTCTTTCTTCTTCTTCTGGAATTCCAATTATTCTAATGTTGTTTCATCTTATGGTGTCACTTATCTCTCGAATTCTGCCCTCGTGGTCCAGTAGCTGTTTGTCCCTCTTTTGCTCAGCTTCTTTATTCTCTGTCATTTGGTCTTCTATATCGCTAATTCTTTCTTCTGCCTCATTTATCCTAGCAGTGAGAGCCTCCATTTTTTATTGCACCTCATTAATAGCTTTTTTGATTTCAACTTGATTAGATTTTAGTTCTTTTATTTCTCCAGAAAGGGCTTTTATATCTCCCGAGGGGGTTTCTCTAATATCTTCCATGCCTTTTTCGAGCCTGGCTAGAATCTTGAGAATCGTCATTCTGAACTCTCGATCTGACATATTACCAATGTCTGTATTGATTAGGTCCCTAGCCTTTGGTACTGCCTCTTGTTCTTTTTTTTGTGGTGAATTTTTCTGCCTTGTCATTTTGTCCAGATAAGAGTATATGAAGGAACAAGTAAAATACTAAAAGGGTGGCAACAACCCAAGGAAAATATGCTTTAGCCAAATCAGAAGAGATCCCAAATCGTGAGGGGGGGGGAAAGGGATATAAAGAGGTTCAGAAAGAAAAAAAGAAAAAACAAAAAGAAACAAATAAAAAAAGAAAACCAATAATGAAAAAATATAAAAAGGAAAAAAATATATATATATTAGATAAACTAGTTAAAAAACATTAAAAAAGAAAAGGGTAGAAGTTAAAAAAAATTTAGCAGAAGAAGAAAAAAAAATTGAAAAAGAAAAAAAAATTAAATTAACTGCAAGGCTACAGAATCGTGGGGAGAAAGCCATGAGTTCCGTGCTTTGCTTTCTCCTCCTCTGGAATTCCGCTGCTCTCCTTGGTATTGAAACTGCACTCCTTGGTAGGTGAACTTGGTCCTGGCTGGGTTTCTTGTTGATCTTCTGGGGGAGGGGCCTGTTGTAGTGATTCTCAAGTGTCTTTGCCCCAGGCGGAGTTGCACCGCCCTTACCAGGGGCTGGACTGAGTAATCCGCTCGGGTTTGCTTTCGGGAGCTTTTGTTCCCTGAGCACTTTCCGTAGAGTTCCGGAGGACAGGAATGAAGATGGCGGCCTCCCAGTCTCCGGCCCGGAGGAGCCGAGAGTCTGGGGCCCCACTCCTCAGTGCGCCCTCAGAGAACAGCGCCCAATTGCTCCTGTCACCCTGGCCTCCGGCGGCGCTCCAAGCTGACCGAGCCTGCAAGCGGTTCAAGGTAAACCCGAGCTTAGAGCTCACTCCTCGGCTCTGTCTCTGTAGCCGGCTTCCCCGTTCTAATACCTGTAAGCTCTGCGACACTCAGACACCCCCGATCCTTCTGTGACCCTGCGGGACCTGAGGCCACTCTGACCCCGCGTGCGCTTCACCCCGGTTAAGCCTCTGGAGTGATGTCCCTCAGCGGAACAGACTTTTAAGAGTCCTGATTTTGTGCTCCATTGCTCCGCCGCTTGCCGGGAGCCAGCCCCTCCCCCCGCGGTCTATCTTCCCGTCGCTTTGGATTCACTTCTCCGTCAGTCCTACCTTTCAGAAAGTGGTTGATTTTCTGTTTCTAGAATTGCTGTTCTTCTCTTCGATCTCCCGTTGGATTTGTAGGTGTTTGCAATCTTTAGATAAGCTATCTAGCTGATCTCCCGCTACCTGAAGTAGTCTCAGCCTGCTACTTCTCCGCCATCTTGACTCCTCTAGAATTTTTTTTTTAACATCTGACACTTGAGCTTTCCCACTGGGAGAGCTCACACGTTAGTGGGACATCTGGTAACCTCACAGAGGCCCAAGGGCTTCGAGACAGGAAACTAGAATTTTTTTTTTTGATTTTATTTATTTATTAGTTAGAGAGAGAGAGAGAGAGCATGAGCACAGGCAGACAGAGTGGTAGGCAGAGGCAGAGGGAGAAGCAGGCTCCCTGCTGAGCAAGGAGCCCGATGTGGGACTCGATCCCAGGACGCTGGGATCCTGACCTGAGCCGAAGGCAGCCGCTTAACCAACTGAGCCACCCAGGCGTCCCTAGAATTTTTTTTTTTTTAAATTGAATTTTAGTTGAAGTTTCCTCCCTCCTTCCCTCCCTCCCTCTCTCCTTCCTTCTTTCTTTCTTCCTTCCTCCCTCCCTTCCTTAATTTGTTTATTTATTTTTTTTTTCTTTCCTAGATTGGGGTAACCCACACAACACTTTAATTCTTTGCTGTTCTTCTACTTTTTTTTTTTTTTTTTTTTTTACATATTATTTTTTTATTTGACAGAGATAGTGAGCACAGAAGCAGGGGGAACAGCAGAGGGAGAGAGAAGCAGGCTCTCTGCTGAGCAGGTAGCCTGATGTACGGCTTGATCCCAGGACCCTGGGATCATGACCTGAGCTGGAGGCAGATGCTTAACCAACTGATCCACCTGGGCACCTCTGTTCTTCTACTTCTAAGAGTTCTTGGGGTTTTAGGTTAAGTGAATAGTGGTAGATGTAGAGTGCTCAGAGCTGTGCTGGGTACATATTAGGGACAAAATAAGTTTTAGTTATTAGCATTATCATCCTATTATGGATTTTTTTTTCCTATTTCCTTCCCCCCATTTCCTGAAGGTTAAAATAGTTTAAAAACATTTAATTCAAAATTGAGTCAATTACATTTTCTATATGTAGCTCGCCTAGGAAACAAAAATACAGTAGAGATCCAAGTGGTCATCAACCTAAAACTGGCACTGTCCATGTGAGTTATTTAGTTTCTGTGCAATCTGTTTTTGTGGATATAAAATACAATTTAAACCTCGGGATTCTAGAATTAATATTCAACTTAGAAACGTTAAAAAGTAAAATTAAAACTAGTTTTCCTTAAGCCTTCAAGTTCAAATTATAATTCTTATTTTTAAAATAAATAGAATTAATCCAGGGCAGTATTTGATTATAATTTGATTGAGTAGCTGAACAGACCAAATTCCCTAAAACCATCTGTGCTATTAACATCTCAATTTTTATAATTCCCTAGAACATTTTAAACTGCATTTATAAATTGAGTGTATCTGATTATTTAAAATACTTCTACTGCCCAACCTGCTCACCAAAGGCTTCCCAGCTCTAAAAAAGCTAATTAAGTTAATGAATGTGGTCCATCTCAAGCTACTCATAGACATTCCAGTTTTGCTTACAAACTTCGCATAATTCTCTTTATCTTTCAACTGAAAATCCGAGTCTAAAATAAATTACTGAGTTATACATTTCAAATTAGAATCAGAAGCGAAATCTATCAAATTCCCTAAAATCTCTTAAACACTTCAAATACTTCAAATATAAAAAGTACCCAGATCATTCCTAAATGTACAAAGAAACTATTAGTAGCATAATTTGGTTTATTTCATCATCTCTATATTTGATTCTAAACATTCCAGAGTAGACAGATAGCTTTTACTGTCTCAAGCAAGCTGGTGTTGCTTTTGGCCAAGAGTTTTGGCTGGGATACGTTTATAAGGTCTGAATGTCTGTCTGGGCACCAAAGGAGATGCTGAGTACCTTTTTAATAGCCACAGTGATAACAAGGGACTCCTTGTCTGTGTCCTACACATAGGGCTGTTTTCACAGCTGAACTTCTGGCTTCCAATTAGATCATTATCCGGTTCTTTCTTCTGATTTGAGCCTGCAGCTCTGGCTAGTTTACCTGTTGATAGATATTAATTAATCTATTTACTGCTGATTAACTTGAAAATTAAAAAATATTTACCTTTCATGTTTGAATACTGGTCATAATCCTAAAGATGTTTATACAATTAAGTACACTCTTGTCATTTGTGGGATAGGAAAAGGGAAAAAAAGATACATTGAACATAATTCAGCATAACCTAGGTGCTATACACATGTCATTATATCTGTATTTATTATTTTATTCTTTTTTGCAGTTGTGTGATGTAGGCAGGCATAGTTATGTTCATTTGACAGAAGGGGAAACTGAGGCTCAGAAAAATAGTAGCTATTAAGTCGCAAAGCAGTGATACGATCCTAGTTCTGATTCTGTAACCTGAAGTTTGTGTTCTGTGGGGAACTTCTTGTAAGCCTTCTGAGATTTCTAGCTAGAAAACAAGTTTGGCCACACATGTAGAAAGTTCTTGGGGTTGGTTGTATTTCTTAAAAATTATTTTTCCTGCTATCTTTTATAACAGAACAGTCATGAATAGTTTGGGGTCATGGCTATGAGTTAACATTTGACACTCGCTATTCGATTCTGGGAGGGATCACACATTAGTGGGCCAACTGGTGACCTCACTGGCAGAGGCTTTGAGATAGGGGACTAGAGTTCTTTCTTTCCTTTTTTTTTTTTTAATTGAAGTTCAGCTGAAGCTTGCTTGCTTGCTTTCTTCTCTTTCCCCCACTTCCCTTCCCTCCTCTTTTCTCCCCCACCCCCCAGCTACTCCCTTCCTTTCCTTTCCTTCTTTCCATTTGGAAATTATTTCAAGCTTAGAGAATAGTTATAAGAATAGATTAAAAAAAAAAAAAACCCAACCCTCCTTATTCCTTCACCCAGATCCACTAGTTGTTAACATTTTATCTATATCATAGATAATGAACTATTTAAGAGTGGGTTGCATACATCATACTCCTTTACTCCTGAGTACTACAGAGGTGCCTGGGTGGCTCAGTGGGTTAAGCCTCTGCCTTGGGCTCAGGTCATGATCCCAGGGTCCTCTCTGCTCAGCGGGGAGCCTGCTTCCCCTCCCCCACTCTCTGCCTGCCTGTCTGTCTACTTGTGATCTCTGTCTGTCAAATAAATAAAATCTTACAAAAAAAAAAAAAAAGATTGCTGAGTACTACAGTGTATAGTCCCTAAGAATAAGGATATTCATTTACACAGCCACAGTTCAAATATCAGATCAGAAAATTTTGAACTGATATAATGCTGTTGTTTAACCTGCAGATCTTATTCAGATTTCACCAATTATGTCCCTTTTAGCAATTTTGCTTTTCTGGCCCATAATCCAATATGGGATTAAGTATTACATTTACTTATATGGCTTTTTAGTTTAGATAGTCTGGAATTTAGTGTGCATAGTCTGGATTCCTTGGCTTTCTCTGCCTTTCATGTCATAGACTTTTTTTTTTTTTTAAGAGTACAGGTCATATATTTTCCAAAATAGTTGTCAATATGGCTTTGTCTAATGTTCCCTCATGATGAGACTTAGGTTATGCCTTTTTGGCAGGAATCCTACCTAAGTGCTACTGTGTCCTTCTCAGTGTGTTCTATGAAGAGACGTTCTGTGTCAGTTTGACTCATTATTGATGGTGCTAATTTTGATCACTTGGTTAAGGTGGTATCTGCCAGATTTCTCTCCTACAAATTTACTACTTTCCCCTTTGTAATTAATAACTGGTAGTGAGATGTTTTGAGACTTTGTAAATAAACTGTTTCTCATCAAACTTTTATCTACTAGTTTTATCATTCATTAATGATCTATCTGAATCAATTATTACTATATAGCTGCAAAATGTTGATTTTCTAACTCCATCATTTTTTCTACATTTATGAGTTGGCATGCTGTGGGGAGGGAGCACTTTCTGGTGCCAATTATAAGTATGGACTAACAGATTCTTATTTTTGTTCAAGGGGTTATTGTTTATTACTATAATTATTAATTTTTATGCTCAAACTGTCTCAGATTTGACCAATGGATGCACTTTTTAAGCTGGTTCTTGTGTTCCTTTGAAATGTCTCATCATTTTTTTGAGCACTTATTTACTTTCTGACACAAGATAATGGAAACTCTCATTTTGTACTTTTTCCACATGAGCCCTGCAATCACTTGTTTCTCTAGGGATCCCTGGTTCCCTTTAGTGGGGAATGGTATATAGAAACTCAGATTTGGATGCTAATGGAGTGTCCGAGTTTTTCAGCAGACAAACCTAGGAAACAGATATACACATCTATTTCTATGTCTGTATATGTATATTAAAAAAACTGTAAATTCATACTGTATCTAAACATTCATATATACACAAACAAGCATATCTATTTCTATACTTATATATGCACTAAAAACTATAAATTCATATTGTATCCAATTTCAATCCAAGAACACAGGATTACTTAAAGCCTGCCCTCTCCATATTTGTATGTCTTCTCCAAAAGCAAGAAAACTGGTTCCCTGCATTCTCAAAATATTTATTCATTTACTCCATCCTATGACACACTGAAAATAATTTCAAAATTATGCACCCAAACCAATGAGAAAAATGTATATATTAAAGTGGAGTTTAGTGTTTGTAGCTGTTTTAGTCTTTAGATTAAGGTTCTATAAGCAGGGCATTGTGTTCAAAAGTTATTTGGCTTAATTTATTTTTCTTTAGTGTGCTTAGGTTATTTATTTGAAATATAGTAAGACTTTTGTTTCTGTTTGTATCCCATTTTAGATTTTTCATCCACCTCCATTCTTGTTGCTTTAATTTTATGTTTTTGAGTAAATAGAGCAGTAATATACTTCCAGAAGCCAAAATGATACCTAAAAAGGATATTCCAAAATGTGTAGTGTTCCTTTATCCCTTTATACCCTGTTTTTACCCTGTGGAAAACCAGACTCATTAATTTCTCATTTATTCTTGCTGTGTTTCTTTTTGCAAAAATATGAAGCGAATATACATATTCTTACTTCACCTTTATTTTCTTACACGAAAGGGAGCATACCATCTATACTCTTTGCAATTCACTTTTTTTTTAAACCTAAATCTATATTCTGTAAATCACTCCATATCATTTCATAGAGATCTTCCTTATTCTTTTTAATAGCTATACGGTACTCCATTGAATGGATGTGTTATACCTTATTCAACTGCTTATTTTTTGCTGTTATGTCTGTTCATTATAGTAGAAGTATAGTTTCAGGGTAAAGTCATAAATGGGGGATTGCTGGGCCAAAAGGTAAACATACATGTAGTTTAGTTAGATATTGCCCAATTCCCTTCTATAAGTGTGTGCCATTTTGCATTTTCACTACTAATCTATGAGAGCAACTATTTCCCCAATGTCTTGCCAGCAGAATATTTTGTCAAGGCTTTTAAGTTTTGACTACCTGGTAAGAACAAAAAGCTATTTCAGCATTGCTTTAATTTGTATTTCTCTTATTATTTTGAAGGTGAACAATTTCTAAATGTTTATGGTTTGTTTTTATGTCTTTTTGGGTCAGTGTTTGATATCTTCAGCTATGTGATTTTTAGTTATTTATTCTTCAGTTTCTCAGAGTTCTGTGTATATTGGGACATTAGGTTGATACCCCTAATGGAAAGATCTCTCCATCTCTATCACAGTTCCTCTCTCTATCCTTATTTCTATCTACTTATTTATTTCCCTATTTGTTTATTTAAGTAGGCTCCATGCCCAGTATGGAGCCTGATGTAGGACTTGAACTCACAACCCAGAGATCAAGACCCCAGCTGAGATCAAGAGTTGGGAGCTTGACTGACTGAGCCACTCAGGTGCCCCAATTTCTATCTACTTTTTTAATGGGTATAGTTCTTGAGGCACTTGGCTGGCTCAGTTTGTAGAGCAGGTGACTCTTGATCTTGGGGTTATAAGTTCGAGTTGGGTATTGGGATTACTTAAGCATAAAATCCTTACAAAATAAAGATATAATATTTTCATTCCTTTGTGACATATTTGTTTAGTAACATTGTTTTAGAGACTCTTAATGACAAACAAATGTCTTTGCTTAGATAACTCTCAAAGAGCAGAGGCCCTGGAAAGATCATGGGAAATCACCTTCACTTTCAACCAGTGGTTAAGGGACAATGCCTATTAGAAAGGAAGGAATGATGTGAGACCAAGGCTGAGTTCTGGAACACAGACCAGAAATCCCTTCAGAGATCAGACAATGATCTGTAGAGGAGCCTGAGTGCTCAGCAGCAGTCTGTCTCTTTGTCTGACTCCCCAGTTGTCACAGGTCTTGTCTTAGGGAAGGACTAGAAGAAGTGAGGCCGCAAGATTTTGGGCCCAGGTCAGTAGCAGGGATCATTGTGTGTGCATCCGTTAAGAGATGGTTATGTCCTAGAACCAAAGAATTTGAGGCCTATAGGAGAACTTACAGATTATCTGGACTCAGAAACAATCTAACACTAGTTCAGAGGTAGCAAACAGGCCCCCAGAGGTAAGCAGCTTGCCCCAAATTATGCACTTAGCTATCGTCAGGGCTACATACTGTGACTTCAAACTAATGGGCCTTTTCAAAGGTAATCCATGTTGAAACATCTGCATTCAGAGGATTTTCATATTTTAAAGGTCGGTTGCATACTTCATTCTAGCAACTGCCATGACCAGAACTTTTCTGATTCTATTATCGAAGGAGAGCTGAAAATTTGCTTTGGCTGGTCTGTGTGTTCAATTCATTCTTTCATTTTCACAGTACTGACACATTTTTCTGATTTCTCTTTTAGGCTTGAGTCTGACACATAGTCTTCTATCAGCACCGGTCCTTTGTTTTGTTGTTTTTTTTTTTAAATAGATCTCAGTGTAAATAATGAGGTTGGTTTTCTTTAGTTACATTCTTGTTTTAAGGCTATACCCTAATTAACTTAATTGGACTCCCGTGTTTCCTCAGTCTCTTATACAACCCATTTCTATCTAGATTAATCTAATCCATTATGTTAGTGGTTCCCAAACTGATAATCACTAAGGGCGCCTTTTAGGCATACATAATCAAACCCACCACGACCTCCCGAACCAGACTCTCCACGTGACTGGAAATCCAAAATTTTTACCATTTAAGAAAGATGCAAATTTTGGAAAATGATGGTTCTGTGTTAGTTTTGGGAGTTTAACTCTCAGCTGGCAGCTTTACCCCAAATCCTCTTACATGTGGATTATCCCTAGGCTCTGAGGGCAATGCCAATAAAACTTTGTGGGCTATGGCAGAATCACTGGAATAAATATACAGCTTCCTAACACAGGCAATTCATCAACACGCAGGGGGCTACTTTGAGAGGGAGAGAGCTCCTCAGGATGACGAGGTACACATATGCCAAATTACAGTGCTTTACAGGGACAGCCATTCTTCAGGAAATGCGGGAGGCAACGGGTAGTCGGTTCTTCATCCATTACAGACTTGGATGACAAAGGCAGTCATTCCCTCAGTCATCGAGATCTGTTGACCATAGCGCTTGATCAAGCACCAGATCAGGTTCACTGACACCAGCAACACTGGTGCTTTTGTGAGCAGACGGACACCCTGGTTGGGGCTGCTTGTCATCCCCCTTGTCTTACATCACTACTGCTGGGGCTGTCTGCTTGCGCTCTCACGAATTCGCGCTTTTGATTTCTGTCTCTCAGCTTGGGACATCTTGCTCTTCCTACTTTAACACTTAAAATTCATTTTATTTTATGTTATTTTTTAAAAGAGTTGATTTATTTATTTGAGAGAGAGAGCATGTGCATAGACGTGCCTGAACATGAATGGGGGGAGGGATAGAGGGAAAGTGAGGGGGAGGAGCAGACTCCCTGCTGAGCAGGGAGCCCCGTGTAGGACTCCATCCCAGGACCCTGGGGTCATGACCTGAGCTGAAGGCAAGCTTAACTCACTGAACTACCCAGGTGCCCCTTACCAGTTAAAATTTATTAAGTGTTTACTGAGTGATTACTTCGTGCAAGGCACTGTGGGGTGGGGGGGGCAAGATGGAAAACTACTAAGAAAACTAAATAGTCAAGTTGTCAAGGCTATAAAAAAGCTTAAGCAACAGTTCCTGCTGTAAAGGAACTTAACTTCACTCGGGGGAGTAAAACAAATAAATAACTATTAAAACTTGGCAAAGAGAATAGCCAAGGAAAGGCAGGTATAAGGCAAGCATTTTTGTTGCAGTAATGAAAACAGGTTAGTACTGATGTAGGAATAGATACATTGATGAAATTGAATAGTGAGCATAGAAATATACCTGAACATAAAAATAATATTTGATAATAACCTCTTTTCAAATTGGTAGGGAAAATACAGATTACTCAATAAATTATAGTGAGACAATTGGCAAGTCTTCTGGAAAATAAACTGCATCCTTACCTCACTCCTCACATGAAATTAATTCCAAATGGATTTAAATGTAAAGAATTAAACCATAAATATATTCGAGAAAACACAGGTAAGAGGCTTTCTAATTTTAATTACAGGCAACCTTGTTTTATTGTACTTTGCTGTATTGTGTTTTATAAATACTGTGGGTTTTTTTTTTTTAATTGAAGTTTTGTGGCAACCCTGCTTTGAGCAACTGTACCAGCATCATTTTTTCCAACAGCATTTGCTCACTTCAGAGCTCTGTGTCAATTTTGGTCTTCCTTATAGTATTTTAACTTTTTCATTATTATTAGATTTGTGATAGTAATCTGTGATCAGTATCTTTGATGTTACTATTGTAATTGTTTCAGATTGCCATGGATCACACCATGTGTGATGGCAAACTTAACTGATAAATGTGTGTTCTGACTGCTCCACCGACCAACCATTCCCTCATCTCTCTTCCTCTCCTTAGGCCTCCCCATTCCCTGAGACACAGTGATGTTGAAATTAGGCCAATTAATAACCCTACAATGGCCTCTAAGCCTTTCAGTGAAAGGGAGAGTCAAATGTCTCACTTTAAATTGAAAGCTAGAAACGACTAAGCTTGGTGAGAAAGGCGTGTTAAAAGCCAACATGGGCTGAAAGCTAGGTTTCTTGTGCCAGTTAGCCAAGTCGTGAAGACAAAGGAAAATTCCTAAAGGAAATTTAAAATGCTGTGGTAGGGAACACATGAATGATAAGAAAATAAAACATCTTATTGCTGATTTATAGAAAGTTGGAGTGGTCTGCATGGAAGACTAAACCAGTCACATTACCTTAAGCCGAATTTTCAACCTGTGGAAGCTGAGAGAGGTGAATACCCTGTAAAAGAAAAAATTGGAAGCTAGCAGAGGTTGATGTGTGAGGTTTAAGAAAAGAAGCCATGTCCATGACATGAAAGTTTAAGGTAAAGCAGCAAGTTATCCAGAAGATGTAGCTGATTCACAAAGGTGGCTACACTAAACAGATTTTCAGTATAGATGAAAGAACTTTTTTTTTAAATTTTTAATTTTTTTATAAACATATATTTTTATCCCCAGGGATATAGGTCTGTGAATCGCCAGGTTTACACACTTCACAGCACTCACCATAGTACATACCCTCCCCAATGTCCATAACCCCACCCCCCTCTCCCAACCCCCCTCCCCCCAGCAACCCTCAATTTGTTTTGTGAGATTAAGAGTCACTTATGGTTTGTCTCCCTCCCAATCCCATCTTGTTTCATTTATTCTTCTCCTACCCCCTTAACCCCCCATGTTGCATCTCCACTTCCTCATATCAGGGAGATCATATGATAGTTGTCTTTCTCCGATTGACTTATTTCGCTAAGCATGATACCCTCTAGTTCCATCCACATCGTCGCAAATGGCAAGATTTCATTTCTTTTGATGGCTGCATAGTATTCCATTGTATATATATACCACATCTTCTTTATCCATTCATCTGTTGATGGACATCTAGGTTCTTTCCATAGTTTGGCTATTGTAGACATTGCTGCTATAAAACATTCGGGTGCATGTGCCCCTTCAGATCACTACGTTTGTATCTTTAGGGTAAATACCCAGTAGTGCAATTGCTGGGTCATAGGGTAGTTCTATTAGATGAAAGAACCTTTTGCTGGAAGAAGATGCCATCTAGGACTTTCATAGCTAAAGAGGAGAAATCAAAGGCTGGATCTAAAGCTTTAAAGGACAGGCTGACTCTTAGTATAGGCTGATGCAGTTGGTGACCTTAAATTGAAGCCAGTGCTCATTTACCATTCTGAAAGTCCTAGGACGCTTAAGAATTATGTTAAGTCCAGTTTGCCCATGCACATAAATAACAATAAAGCCTGGTTGATGGCACATCTGTTTACAATATGGTTTATTGAATATTTTAAGCCTACTGTTGAGACCTACTGCTAGAAAAAAAGATGCTCCTTGACAAGGCACTTGGTCACCCAAGAGCTCTGATGGACATGCACAGTGAGATTAATGTTGTTTTTGTGCCTGCTAACACCAAATCCATTATGCAGTCTGTGGATCAAGCAATCATTTGGATTTTCAAGTCTTGTTATTTAAGAAATACATTTAATTAGGCTACAGCTGCCATAGATAGTGAATCATCTGAAGGATCTGGGCAAAGTAAATTGAAAACCTTCTGGAAGGGATTTACCATTCTAGATGCCATTTGTGATTCCGGAGAAAAGGTCAAAATAGCAACATTCACAGGAATTTGGAAGAGTTGATTCTAACCCTCGTAAATAACTTGGAAGGGTTCAAGACTTGAATAGAGGAAGTAACTGCAGATGTGGTGGAAATAGCAGGAGGACTAGAATTAGGAGTGAAGGCTGAAGATGTGATGAATTGCTGTAATCTTGCAGTACTTTAACAAATGAGTTGTTTCTTATGGCTGAGCAAAGAAAGTAGTTTCATGAGGTGGAATCTACTCTGGGTGAAGATGCTGTGAAGACTGTGGAAATGACAGCAAAGGATTTAGAATATTCTGTAAATTTAGTTGATAAAACAGTGTCAGGGTTTGAGAGGACCCTAATTTGGAAGAAGTTCTACTGTGAGTAAAATGCAAGCATACAGCATCGCATGTTATAGAGAAATCCTTGGTGAAAGGAAGATTCAATTAATGCGGCAAGTTTCCTCGTTGTGTTAGTTTAAGAAATTGTCACAGCCACCCATCCTTCAGCAACCACTACTGACCAGTCAGCAACCATCAACATGGAGGCAAGACCTTCCAGCAGCAAAAAGATTACAACTCACTGAAAGCTCAGAATGATGGTTAGCATTTTTTAGCAAGAAAGTGTTTTTTATTTATGTATTTTTAGAAGAACTTAGCTTTAAATTAAGGTATGAACTTTTTTTTTTAATACATAATGTTCATGCATACTTAAGAGACTACAGTATAGTGTAAACATAACATTTGCTGGAAAGCCGAAAAATTCTTTTGTCTCACTTTGTTGTGATATTTGCTCTGTTGCACTGGTCTGGAACTGAACCTGCATTATCTCTGAGGCGTGCCTGCATATAGTCTTTTCCAAGCATGAAAAAATAACCTAGTGGCATTTTTAAGAGAGTCATTTTCACTACATAAAAATCTAAAACATACCATAAATGAAGTCAAACACTGAAGTTTGACTGAAGTCAAACAATGACAATGGGAAAAATATTTAAATCACATATGACAAATAAAGGACTGATATTCATAATATCCAAAGAACTTCTATAAGTCTACAGAAAGATAAAGAACTCTTCAGAAATTTAAAGAGACGTGAATTGGGCATTTATAATAGAACTACAAATGGCCAATAGACATCGTATAATGTATGACAATGGCAACAGTGTATAAAAATACACTTCAATAATTAAAGAAATGTAGGGGTGCCTGGGTGAGTCAGTCGTTAAGCATCTGCCTTTGACTCAGGTCATGATCCCAGGGTCCTGGGATCGAGCCCTGCATCACATCCAGCTCCCTGCTCAGTGAGAAGCCTGCTTCTCCCTCTCCCACTCCCCTTGCTTATGTTCCCTCTCTCGCTGTGTCTCTTTCTGTCAAATAAATAAATCTTAAAAAAAAAAAAAGAAAGAAATGTAAATGAAAGACTTTTTTTTTTTTTTTGGCCTATTTGGTTGGAAAATATTTATTTATTTATTTTTCAGATTTTATCTATTTACTTAGAAGGAGAGAGCAGGAGCAGGGGGAGAGGCAGGGAAGAAGCAGACTCCCCATTGAGCAGAGAGCCCAATGCTGCCACTGGATCCCAGGACTCCAGGGTCATGACCTGAGCCAAAGACAGATGCTTAACCGACTGAGCCACCGAGGTGCCCTGGAAAATATATTTTTTAATTGATAAAATGTCCAGTAAGTTTTGCTGTAAATGGAGTATAAATTGGTACTTTTAGGAAAAACTTGGCAACATTTATTTAAAAAGGGAATGTGACCTTTCTGTGATTGAGAAATTCTGTTTATAAAATCACAGGTTTACTCCAATAACCGTACAAAGGTATACATACAAGGTCATTCACTGCAGAACTATTAAGTGCAACACTGGCAACGATCGATAAGGCTAATAGATCATAGTCCATATGAGAGGGTAGGGTAACAATGCTCCGATCTGTTGAGATCTGCAATGGGTAGTTGCTTAATTGAAAATTTTAAAATAGGGAATCATAAAAAATTATACATATGTATTTTAATCATAAAATTTTCACCTAAACTCTCTAAATGTAGAATTATTCATTAATCCTTTGATGTTAAGACAGGATCTTTTCTTTGAGTATGGGCTTGCCAACTAGAATTCTACTCACCTTTCTTGCACAAGCCACATGTATGATGTCTCTGCTCTTCTTCTCAATCTTGTGCCCTACCTCTTTCCATCTTGCTCACATTGGCCTCTTTGTTGCTCCAGTTGTTAAATTCCCACTGAACGGCCTTTGCATTGGTTATTTTCTCCTTTCCTTTTCCTGCCTCTTTGCATGGTTGGCTCTTTCTCATGCTTTAAATCTCAGTCTAGTTGTCATTTCAGGGTTGCCTTCTTTGATAACCCCAGTATATCAGTCAGGATAATTTTTCTTGCAAGTAAAAAAGTCCAGCTTAATTGGCTTATATTATAAAAAGGAATTTATTGTCTCACATAACTAAATAACGAGTCATAGATCTGGCCTAAGAATACATCCTAGCCATGGTTTAAACTAAATGACCAAGATCTGTCTTTTTTTCCCATCCTACTTCCTTAGTGTTGACTTGATTCTTCTCTTCTTTCCAATGGCTCCAACAACTCACCTGACATCTGGGTATTGAGATGAATATACATTGGCTCTGATAGTCCTGATGCAGGTCTTGTGCTCATTTGTCTTAGGCCATTTTTTCCAAAAGCAGAGTCTGAGGTTAGGTATTCAGATGCATGTGTAAGTGTTCTTCAAGAAATACCTAATGTCAAGTATCTTTTCTGACCACATAAGAAACTGGAAATCAGTAACAAGAGAAAACTCAGAAAATTTACAGATTCGTGGACATTAAAGAGTGCACTCCTGAACAACCAATGGATCAAAGAAACAATCAAAAGAGAAATTAAAAATACCTTGAAACAAAGGAAAATGGAAACACAAAATACCAAAACTTGAAGGATGCAGAAAAAGCAGTTTAAGAGTTAAGTTTATAGTGATAAACACCAAATTAAGAAAAAAATGAAGACCTTAAATAACCTCAGGGAATTAGGAAAAAAAAAGAACAAATAACAAACTAAGCCTAAAGTTAGCTGCAGAAATAATAAAGATTGAAGTAGAAACAAAATGAAATAGAGACTGAAAAAACAATAAAAAGAAAAACAATAGAAAAGAACAAAACTAAGAGTGGTTTTTCTAGAAAAGAGAAACAAAGTTGACAAATCTTTAGCTAGACTAACCAAGAAGAGAGAAGACTCAAATAAATAAATCAGAAAAGAAAGAGGAGATATTACAACTTTAGCCCAGAAATGCAAAGAATTGTTAGAGATTACTGCAAGCATTAAGAAGATAAAGTAGAGGCTACCCTCCTAGAAATATTCAACTTACCAAGACTGAATCATGAAGAAACAGAAAATCTGAACAGACCAATAATGAATAAGGAAATTGAATCAGTCATACAAAACCTCCCAACAAAGAAAAACTCAAGACCCCACGGCTTTATTTTTGAATTCTACCAAACATTTAAAGAAAAACTAATACCAGTCTTTCTCAAACATTTCCAAAAAATTGGGAAGAAGGGAATATTTCCAAACATTTCACAAGGCCAGCCTTATTCTGATACTAAAGACAAATAAGGACACTATAAGAAAACTACAGGCCAATATCCCTGATGAGGATAGATATAAAAATCCTCATCAGAATACTAGGAAACCAAATCAATAACACATTAAAAAGATCACACACCATAATATAAAGTAGGAATTATCTCTGGGGTTCAAGGTTTGTTCAACGTATGTAATGAGTAAATCGGATATTGACATAAAGAAGGATAAAAATCATATCATTTTAATAGATGGAGGAAAAGCATTTGACAAAATTCAACATCATCTCATGATAAAACCTTACAAATTAGGTATAAAGTAATATACCTACACATAATAAAGGCCATATATGACAAGCCACAGCTACCATTATATTCAATAGTCAAAAGCTGAAGCTTTTCCTCTAAAATCAGAAACAAGACAATGATGCCCACTCTTGCCACTCCTATTTAAAAATAGTACTGAAAGTCCTAGTCAGAGCTGGTAAGGGGGAAAAAAAGGAAAATAAAAAGCATCCAATCAGAAAGGAGGAAATAAAATTGTCAGTGCAGATGACATGACCTTATATATAGAAAACCCTAAAGACTCCATCAAAAACTGTTAACACTAATAAATAAATTCAGTAAAGTTGCAGGATATAAAAACATACAAAAATCAGTTGCATTTCTATACAGCAACAGTGAGCTATCTGAAAGAGATAAGACAATCCTGTTTATAATAGCATCGCAAGGAATAACATACTTAGGAATAAATTTATCCAAGAAAGTAAAAGATCTGTACACTGAAAACTATAAAACATTGATGAAAGAAATAAAAAAAGACACAAGCAATGGGAAGTTATCCCATATTCATGGTTTGGAACTATCAATATTGTTAAAATGTCCATACTACCCAAAATGGTATACAGATTCAATGTAATTCCTATTGAAATTCTAATGGCATTTTTTCACAGAAATAGGAAAAACAATCATAAAATGTATATGAAACCTCAGAGAAATCCAAATAGCTAAAGTAATCTTGGGCAAGAAAAACAAAGCTGGAGACCTTACACTTCCTGCTTTCAAATTATATTAGAAGTTACACTAGTCGGAGCGCCTGGGTGGCTCAGTTGTTAAGCATCTGCCTTTGGCTCAGGTCATGATCCCAGGGTCCTGGGGTCGAGGACCTCCTGCTTCACGGGAGGCTTGCTTCTCCCTCTCCCACTACCCCTGCTCGTGTTCCTGCTCTTGTCATCTCTCTCTTTGTCAAATAAAGAAATAAAATCTTAAAAAAAAAAAAAAAAGAAGTTATACTAGTCAAAACAGCATCGTACTGGCATAAAAACAGACACATAGATTAATGGAACACGATCAAGTCCCCAGAAATAAACCCATTCATATACAAACAATCTTCAGGAAAGGTGTGAAGAATATACAATGGGAATAGGATAGTCTCTTCAGTTAATTGTGTTGGGAAAACTGAATACACACCTGCAAAAGAGTGAAATTGGACCTTCTGCCATAGAAAAATTAACTCAGAATGGATTAAAAACTTCAATGTGAGACCTGAAAGTATAAAACTCCTAGAAGAAAATGTGGGGGAAAACTCCATGGCATTGATCTTGGCAATGATTTTTTTTTTTTTTTATTTGACACCGGAAGCACAGGCAGCAAAAGCAAGAATAAACAATGGGACTACATCAAACTGAAAATTTTCTGCACAGCCAAGGGAACAATCAACGAAAAGGCAACTTTACAGAATGGAAGAAAATATTTGCAAATCATGTATCTCATAAAGGGTTAATATCCAAAATATGTAAGGAATTTAAACAACTCAGCAGCAAAAAACCAAATAACCTGATTTCAAAAATGGTTAAAGGAACTGAATGGACATTTTCTAAAAGACATACAAATGGTCAACAGGTACATGAAAAGATCCTCAACATCACTAATTATTATGGAAATGCCAATCAAAACCACAATGAGAGACATTGCACCTATTAGGATGCCTGCTATAAAAGAGTCAGAGATAACAAATGTTGGTGAGCAGGTGGAGAAAAAGGAACATGCTCCATACGTTGTTGGTGGGAATGCAAATATGTACAGCCATTACGGAACACTGTATAGAGGCTCCTCAAAAAATTAAAAATAGAACTACCATATATGGTCCAGCAATCTTACTTCTGAGTATATATCCAGAGGTAATGAAATCACTATCTTGAAAATATATCTGCACTCCCATGTTCATTGTAGCATTATTCAAGTAAACATATGGAGACAATCTACGTATCTGTCAATGGATGAATGGATAAAGAAGACATAGATTATTCAGTCTTAAAAAGGAAGGACATGCGGGGGCACCTGGCTGGCTCAGTTGGTGGAGCGTGCAACCCTTGATCTTGGGGTTCTGGGTTTGAGTTCCATGTTGAGTATATAGATAACTTAAAATAAATAAAATCTTTAAAAATTACATTAAAAATTTTTTTAAAAGGACATTTGTGAAAACACAGAATATTGTGGAAGAAATTGTACTAAATGAAATAAAACAGATGGAGGAAAACAAATACTGCATGATCTCACTAACATGTGGAACCCAAGTAAGTCAAACTCAGAGAAACAGGGAGACTAATGATTACCTGGGGTTGGGGGGTGGGAGACGTGGGGAGATGTTGGTCAGAGTATACAAACTTTTACTTGTAAGGTGAATAAGTTCTGGAAACCTAATGTGCAACATGATGACTATAAAAGGAAAAGAAAGTACTGAAGAAAGGAAGCAAGGAAGGAAAAAGGAAGGAAGAACAAAGGGAAAGAAAAGAAAGAAGGAAGGAAGACACATTTGTGAGGGAGAGAGTAGAACAGGATAAGGAAGGCAAACATACTGAAGAATTAAGAAACATCAATTCTAGTCTTGGCCTGATGCACAGAGGGAGCATAAACCCACAACACAGGGGCAAAGTAGCTTTTTGTGCCTATAGATTAGTCATCTGTTTGCTGAGTGCTGCCCCCAGGTTGGACAGCTCCTATCAGCCAGGACAGTTCTCTGGAGAACAGGGCAGCTGTGTGCCTTAGCAGTCAATACGCACAGCGTCTGGGGGACGTGTGTGCTGCCTGAAAAAGAACATCTGAACTGGGCACCATAACATCCATCACACCACTGGGATCAGGAAGATTGCCATGCTAATTGGTTTAAGCCAGGTAGGGTTCACTTTTGGACCTATGGCTGGGGTCCATCCTACTCACCCAACGTTGCTGAAGAACTCATGATAGATAGTGTAAACCTGGGAAATGGGAAGAATGGATGGTAATCAGGTACCCAAGAAATGTTCATATACTTCCTACTCTTAATTAGTTGTTGTCACAGAACCCTGTTTATTTCCTTCAGAGCACTTTCCATAGACTCTAATTCTCTTATTGATTGATAAATTGATTGTTTGCCTGTCTGACTCCTAGAATGTAAGTCTCATGAGGCTAGGAACCGTTATAGCCTAAGACTCTATTGGCATGCCTGGGACTAAATATGTTGCTTGACTTCCAGATAGGACTCTAAATGTACAAAGACACAGAGATAAGAAGGAAAAAAAGTCTGTAGATAAGGAGGGTAATTCTAGACCAGTCGTTCTCCAACTATTAGTCCCCAGACTAGCAGCATCAACATCACCCAGAAACTAGTTAGAAATGAAAATTCTCAGGCCTGACTCCAGACCTAATGTATAAAAAACTCTAGGGCTGGAACTCAGAAATTTGTTTTTAATAAGTCTGCCAGGTGACTTTGATGCACAGCAAAGTTTGGGAACTACCATTCTAGAACAGTCTGACTAAAACATGGGATGTATGCAGGATAGGTTTTGGTAGATAAAGTGGTAAGAAAAATTGAGGACTGTATTATTGTGAATTTTGATGTAGCGAGTACCCTGTGTGTTTTTTGTTTTTACTTTACTGAAATATAATCTTTTGTTGGAAGAGTCATGAATAGTTTGAATTCTAGACACCCCTGCTGGTGTTTGGGAGGAAGGAATAGGTTGAGTTAATGGTGTTTTGATTTTTTCAGGCCAGGAGGGAATGTAATACTTCTGATGACTCTTCTGACCCTCACCCTCATCCACAACCAGCTCCTTGCCCTAGGCACACAATTTCCTTTTCTTTTTTCTTTTTTTAATAAACTTAATATTTTAGCATGGTTTTAGGCTTACAGAAAAATTACAAAGATAGTACAGAGAATTCCCAATTACTGCCACACCTGGTTTCCCCCATTGTTAACATCTTATATTCATTCATGTGTCACATTTATTATGATTAACAAGCCAATATTGATCCATTATTAACTAAAACCATATTTGATCCAGATTTAGTATCTATATAATGCCTATTTTTGTCTGTTCCAGGATCTATTCAGGATATCCCATTATATTTAATCACTATGACTACTTAGAATCCTTTTGGCTATTATGGTTTAACAAGCTTTCCTTGTTTTTGATGACCTTGATGGTTTTTTTTTTTTTTTTTTAAGATTTGTTTATTTTAGTGAGAGTGAGTGTGGGGGAGGGGCAGAGGGAGAGGGAGAGAGAGTGAATCTTTTTTTATTTTTAAGATTTTATTTATTTATTTGACAGAGAGAGAGATCACAAGTAGGCAGAGAGGCAGGCAGAGAGGGGAAACAGGCTCTCTGCTGAACAGAGAACCTGATGTGGAACTCGATCCCAGGACCCTGAGACCATGACCTGAGCCAAAGGCAGAAGCCCAACCCACTGAGCCACCCAGGTGCCCCGAGAGGGTGAGTCTTAAGCAGGCTCTGTGCTGAGTGTGGAGTCCACCTCAGGGCTCTGTCTCACCTCTCAGAGATCACAACCTGAGCCGAATCCCAAGTGTCAGATGCTTAACTGACTAAGCCACCCAGGCGTACCGACCTTGACAGTCTTGAGGAGTACTATTCTCGTGTTTTGTAGAATGTCTCTCAACTTGGGTATGTCTGATGCCTTTCCTAACAATCAGATGGGGTTTGGTTTTGGGGAGGAAGATCATAGAGGTAAATTGTGCCATTTTCATCACCTCATATCAAGAGTACATACTATCAATATGATATATCACTGTTGATGTTGACCTCGATCTAGAGCCTCCGGGTAGCTGTAGAAAGAGGACGAACTTATGAGATGTTACACAGGGAAGGTTTTCAGGACTTGGCATTTATTTAGATTTTGGGAAGATGGTTGGAGTAAGGAAAAAGAGGGGAGGAGCCAAGGTGCCTCTCTAATGTGGGTGCCTAGGCTCATGGCTAGTAAATGACAACTACAGTGGTGGTGCTAGTGATCTGTCCACGTAAAGAAATTTAAATCTGTAGGCAGTTTTCTCTCTTGGGAACTGTGAGAGGGTTGGGGCAAAGAGAGTTCCATGGCTGAGGCTCTCACTGCCCTGGGACACAGGGATAGAGAGTGTGATTGGTGCCTAGATCCCGCTGGCTGTGTCTGCCAGGCAGATCAGCTAGGACATTCCTTCCCAGAATGACTTGTAGAGTCACCTGTAGGTGAATCAGGACTTTTTAGGGTCTTGGGCTCTGAGTTTGGGGTATGGTAGGAGGAGTCTGGGGATATTCCTCAGTATTCTCTCAGTTGCTTAGTTATTTGAAAAAACAGTGGCAGCCTAACGTCAATGAGAAGAGGCATCACCAATATTTTTGCAGAGAAAGTCTGGCCATCTATTTCATAACATACATTTGACCATAGAAAGAACCAAAGAGGGGTGCCTGGGTGGCTCAGTCCTCAAACGGCTGCCTTCTGCTCAGGTCATGATCCCAGGGACCTGGGATCGACCTGGGACCCAGCCCCGCATTGGGCTCCCTGTTCGGGAGGAAGCCTGCTTCTCCCTCTCCCATTTCCCCTGCTTGTGTTCCCTCTTTGCTGTGTCTTTCTCTGTCAAATAAATAAATAAAATCTTAAAAAAAAAAAAAGAAAGAACCAAAGGACATACATTGAAATATTAATATTGTTTATCTCTGGGTGTGGTGGGTTTTGGGGTTGTGTCAGTTTCCAAGGGCTGCCGTAACAGTTTCCAAGGGCTGCCGTATCACAAACTGGGTGGCTTAGAACAACAGAAATTTATTGTCTCATAGTTCCAAAGGCCAGAAGTCCAAAATCAAGGTTGGCAGAACTGTGTTCTCTTTAATAGCTCTTGATCTTTCCTTGTCTCTTCATAGCTTCTGCTGGTGGCCAACCATCCTTGGTGTTCCTTGGTTTGCATGTAGCCCTTCAGTCTCTATCTGTCATCATACGGCCTTCTCCCTGCATGTTGTGTCCAAATCCCCTATTCTTACAAGAACACCAGTCATATTGGTACCAGTCATATGGTCCCAGTCATCTTGGGACCATAGTCCAGTTTGACTTCTTCTTCTTCTTTTTTTTAAGATTTACTTATTTATATTTTGAGGGGGATGATGTGGAGGGACACTGGGAGAGGAAGCGACTGAATCCCAAACAGACCTCACGCTGAGCATGGAGCCCGACACAGGGCTCCATCTCATGACCCCGACATCATGACAAGAGTCTGACGTTTAACTGACTGAGCCACTCAGGTGCCCCTAGTATGACTTCTTCTTAATTACATAGGCAATGACCCTATTTCCATTCACAGGTCACTTTCACTGGTTCTAGAGAAGCATGAATTTGAGCAGGGGAACACTCTTCCACCAAGTATAGGGGTGGTTGGTATTCCCTTCGTTAAGGTTTCTTTCTGCAACTGACGCGTGTTACTTCTGTAGCAGCAATAAAACCCCAAAACCAAAAAACAAGCAAACAAACAAACAAACAAAAAATGCTATGCCCACCACCAGTACACTGAGAAATAACACAACCTGCATTTGGTGAAGGGACCAGTGCTGTCCTGAAATGCAGAGGAAAGGTTACTTGTGCCAGTGATGATATCCTGTGCCGGGAAGCTTCCTACGTACCCAGCCCAACCCTGGTAACAAGACAGGGAGGGGTGTTGGGCTGGGATGCCTGGGGAAATGCCTGGGCATCTCGACTCAGGCCGTGGCCGAGGGTGGAGGCTTTTCTGTTTTGCTGTGGGCTGGGCTGCTGGCTTCCTAGATACAGGGCTTACCCAAAAGAGATCATTTAGATTTCCTGCGGCAGCACCCCCTTCCTGAACAAACACAGGAGGGCAGCTTGGAAAAGCATGAATGTGATAACTTAAGCCACATTCACCCTGGCTGGGTAAATACTGCCTGGGAATCAATCATTGTTTTCCCCAACTTTCTTAGGTACTGGGGCCCTGTGGGGAGGTGACTTCTCTCATGACAGCCACACCCCGGGTCTCCTTTATTAGTCACAGCACATGCTTAACTCTGCTGGGTTCTGCTCCCCTGACGTTCTGCACGTCCCACCATCCCACGGTATGTGTTTACCCTTCCCCAGGGCTGGTTGGACTGAACAACATTTTGTGCAACCCGTTCTAAAGGAGCAGCTGGGAGTCCGGTTTAAATCATGGAGTTTCAGCACGACAGAATTAAAAATCCCTTAGACGCTTTTGTTTATGGGTGCCAGGGAGAGAAAGCAAGTAAGGGAGGAAGAAGGAGTTCTTCGTGTGTTTTGTGTAATCACAAGTTCCGTCTGCTTCCTTCAGAAGGCACTGGTGTCCAAGTGATATTTTAAACGTGAGAGCATCCTGTTTGGAGATGGCGGCTTTGAGTGGGTAATTCTAGCTATTAAGAAACAAAAACAAACGGTTCTTTAAGGGGGGGTAATCGGCTTTCTTCTCAAACAACTGTTCCTAGGCCTAAAACTCTCTTAGAATGTCAATATCAAGTTCAGTCCCACGTGACTGAGGCAAAAGCCTTTCATCCTTTTTCTACACCCATTTAACCCTTTACTAGGGTAAAGGACAGCCATAGGATAAGAAATAATCTCTTTAAAACCGTCTGTTACCAAAAGACTTCTCTTCCTGTTCAGCTAGCCACAACGGACTGAGGGGGTCCCCCGCAGCACCAGCGTTATCCCCACTTCACAAAAGAGGCTCAGAGAAGTTGAGTAACTTGTCCAAATCATAGTCTAGATCTGAGTGTCTGCAAAGCCTGAAACCTTGACCACTACACCGAGCCGGGGAAGATAAACCATGAGAGACTGTGGACTCTGAGAAACAAACGGAGGGTTTTGGATGGGGGGACAGGTGCTTTGGGTGGATGGGTGAGCCCAGAGATGGGTATTAAGGAGGGCATGTAATACATGAAGTAATGGGTGTGGTGCATAAACAATGAATTTTGGAACACTGAAAAAAAGTTAAATTTTTTAAAAAAGTGTCCTCAGCAGAGGCTGAGAAGAAGAGCAGGCATTCACAGCTGGGAGTTGGATAAGCTTTCCATTTCCACCTTTACTATTTACCTGCTGTGTGACATTCAGTAGCTCCCTACATTTTCAGTATTGTGGGTGGCATGATGCCCTATCTCAGGGGTTCTACTGTCACCAGCTGTCTCCCCTGCAGGCACTAGAATGCCGTATTTTAGGGAGCCTAAGGACTGAAGGAGGAACCTACAAAGGGTAGGCACCCGCAATACCATGCTCAGGGAAGACCCGGCCCAGTCTACCGGTCAGCCCCGGCATGTCAGAGGCACCCACTCCTTCCCTGGGGTGCACTCAGAACAGAGGGGTCTTGGAAAGCCAGCTCTTTCCTCTTTTGTGACCAGAAGTTCTGGGCATGCAAGCCTATCTTCACCGAAGACAGGCTCTCCAGGCCCACCACTTTCATAACCAATAGCACTTGTACTGCAAGGTTGTAATTATTTTTAATTTGAATATACAGAAAAGTACAAATGAAAAAGGAATGATCACTCATATTCTTGGAACCCAGAATTAGCCAGTGTTGATACATTTGCTTCTCATCTTATTTTGTATATCTCTACCTTAAACCCACAAAACTTCATGATATATATGTACATCAATCTTTGAAACATTAGTATAATAATAGAATAAGTGAAATCCCTAATGACCTCCATGTCAAATCCTAATTCCTCCTCCAGAGAGAACTTCAAGCTTGGTGTGTGTTCTTCTGGTGTTAAAAAAAAGACATATAAAATATATGGATTTTTGGGTGTGCATTCTTTCTATAAACGGCATCATGATGTTTGCAACTTAACTGTTTTTCAGTCAATATCTTTTTGAGATTTATCCATTTTGACACACATAGATGTAATTTATTCCTTTTAATGGCTCTAATATCACTCCATTTTATGAATGTACATTTTATTTACAAATAAATGCATTTCAGTTTTCCATTTTTTGCTATTATGAACAATATTAAAATAGATATGTTCAGGATTACCCCCATAGTCCAGCTCTGGAAAGTTCCATTCACATCTGTGTGTATGTGCCTTCTGGAGTTAAGCAGTACAAAGTCTGCCTTGCTGTACTGGGCCCTGCCTGCGTCTCCTTCATTCATTTTTCTAACAATATTTATTGAATGCCTCGGGAACACAGGGCATTGTTCAAGTGCTTTGCTTGTATTAATGCATTTAGTTCTTTGTAAAGTCCTACAATTTATTGTTTTCCATTCTCATTTTTCAAACAAGGAAAATGAAGGGGGTTGAGGGCAATCAGTTGGCTCCGCATGCTGGAGAGCAGGCATGGGAACTTGGACAGCCTGGATTCTGTGCCCCGGTGTTGAACCATTGTACTAATTCTCCCTTGTGTTTCACTTCGTGGTTGATGTCCCCTCCCAATTGTAAACCTTTGGGAGTAGAGACCCTGGGGAGCCACTGATTTTGCATTCCGGTGCCCAGGCATGCGTCACCTCTATGAGGGGCTCACTAATATTCCGTGAATCACTTTACTCCTCGTTCAAACAGTGCTCTTTTCCTAATTCACATTTCCCCTTCCCCATCTCTTTCCCTTCGTAAGCATTCTTCTCCTGCCCCCTCCCCATAACATGGCTACCTGTCTCGGGCTTTTCAGAGTGACAAAGGCACATCACAGATACATAAGAAGGAAAGCTTTATAACATGCCCTAATTTGGAAAAGAATATTTTACCAAAGAGCAAAGGAGGACTTGTATTTTTTTCTGCCCTCAGGAGGCCCCGTCTTGCAACCCTGTAGGTCTAGGGCTGAACGGGAGGCACTGCTGTGTTCACACGTTTAGTCAAGAGTACTTCTAATTCTGTCCTTCAGCCGTCAGGCACGTAGGCAATTTCCTCTTATGAAGTTGGTGGTTGTAACTAAACAGGTGCAGATTTGAGGAAATGCAGGCCGCCTCCACTAAGTCCCTGCCGCCTGTGAGATTAGGTTGATAAGGGACTTCCCCCCCTTAATTTATTCACCCCACCCCCTGTCTGCCCCGGGCACGACCCCCCGCAGCTGGGCCCCACAGCCCCGGCGGGGGAACTGTCGAGTCGCGCCCAACGTGAGCAGCGAGCCTGCGGCTCAAAGGAAAGCACACAGGGACACGAAGGTCGAATTCCCGCTAGCGCAGAACCGCGGTCCAAGGCTGCGTCCTACCCTTCCCCCCTGCCGCCCCTCCTTCCGGGCCGGGGGAGATGTGGGGGGAGGGTGGGAGGATGGAGGGAAGCTCGGCGGAGGGAAGGCGAGCCCCACAATTGCGTGGCTCTCGAGGCTGCTACCTCCCGGCCCTTCGCGCCGCCTCTGCCTCCCACGCGGCCAGCCGCTCCGCAGACCGGCCTGCAGAGCCGGGCGGCGGGAAGTGCTGGCTGCCTGCGCGGTCCCAGGGAACCCCGCCTGGGCTCAGGGGCGCGGCGGAGCGCGCTGACTCATGCTCTCGCTACGTGCGCTGCGAGCCCGGCCCGGCCGGGGGTGGGGGCCAAGCCCGCGCCGCCGCCACCCGCGCGCTAGTTGGGTGGTTCGCGCACAGCTGCGCGCGCCCGCGCCGCGCACCTGCCGAGGACTTCACCCCAGGCTGGCCGCTGGGACCGATTCTGATCTTCTTTACGGCTTTATGACTGCTGCGGGGCCGTGATCTTTGATCCGCAGCGGCGGCACCCGGGGATTTCTGCCAGGCTGGGGCGGCCATGATCACGTCGGGTCCGCGTGGGCGCCGGGCTTTACCTCTCCCCACTTCTGGGCCGTGCGGGGGGGGGGGGCGTCCACGGAGACCCGAGGCCCGGCGTCTGGGTTTGCACTTCGCAGCCTTTTACCTCAGTGAAGTGCCATCTGTAGTCTCGCACCCTCTTTGTTTCGGTCGATCCCTAAACGACCCTGTGACGCAGGCAGGATAGGAAGTACACACGCTGTTCAGTCCTTGGGACAGCCGAGGAAATCAAAGCTTATGTTTTAGGTATTTTATGCGTTGGCAAGAAATCAGTTTGCTGTAACTTATATGTAGAGATACTTAGCTCTTTAATAAATACATTTGAATGCCGGCAGAGCCTGTTTTACCAACATCTTCCATTCTCCTGTGTTCACTGGAAAGACAAGTTAAAGAGGAAGAAAAGAGTCTGGGGGTGTGTAGGGGGGCGCGGGGGGCTGAGGGAGGGGGAGTTTATATTAATAAGTGTGAAATCGGCCCACTGTCTACACAGCTGTTACCTTTTGGTAGGCTTTAAAGGGACACAGCTGAGCTTACAGTAAGACCAGTGTTCACTGAGTAACTGGCCAGTCCTCCTCAAATACACCAAAGGGGTCCTCGGATGCCTGCCATAGATGAGGATCGTGCTGCTGCAGCGTGGGGGTGGGGAGAGGACCGCACCTGGAACGCGAGGCCTGCGTCTGAATCCTGAGGCTTTTTGTCATTGCCGGTAACCCTGGGCAGTGTGACTGGCATCACTCAGCTTCATCCCACTTCGGGTTGCCATGAGGTTCAAGATGAGAATGTGTTTGGAGTTTCCTTTTCTACCGTGACCCGTAGAAAGGAGAGGCATTTGTAAGGGGGGGGGGGGGGGGGGGGGGTTTCCTTTCTTTGGTCCTACAATATCAGGGGTGGGAAGTGGGAGACATTGTCCACTTCAGAAAAATCTGTATCACTTTTGTTTGCTCATCTCGGGTAAACCACGGAGAACACAGTTTCTATAGGGTCAGTAGGAACAAAGATGAGTTAATTCTCATGGAAATTCTACCTTCAGACACAGCCCAAGGTTATGGGATCTTGACTGCAAACACAAGAGCTAAGCCACTTGGAGAGCACTCTTCAGTTTGCCTACTTTGTTTTTGTTTAAAAAAAAAATTTTTTTTTTTTTTTTTGGAGGGGGTAGAGGGTTTGCCAAACTCTTTCCAGATTTTAAAATTAATATATGATTTTGTAAAAAACAAGTAAACTAAGATATAAAGACACAAACCCTTTATAATCCTATATATATATATATGCATATATATATACACCAATAATGTTAGCCTTTCAGGTATATTTCTTCCTAGTGACTTTAAAAATTCTTTTTAATATAACTGAGGCCACAATCTATGTTATTTTATTTATCTTGCATAACGTTATAGCATACACATTCTCCCATGTCATTAAACCTTTATAGTCACTTTCATGAATATATTATATTTTTTCAACATTGTTGGAAGTTTAGGTTGTTTCCATTTTTTGACTAAGCAATACTCCAATGAATATCTTTGTGTATAATTATTTGACCATTTTATTTATTATCTCCTTAGCATGGGTTTCCTGAAGTGGAATTTTTAGGTCAAATAATATAAACATTTTCATGATGAGATCACATTGCCTATTGGCCATTCCCATGTGTGCAGAGACTAACTCTGCCTTCTTGATTGCAGTATTGCCAGTGCCCATCGTGGAGTTGGTTACTGTGCAGTGGAGTTGTTTACTGTGCAGCATTGAAGGACAAGGACAAATTTTCATTTACAACAAAATTTGCCTGGAAGATATTAAAACCAAAAATTATGTTTCATCCCAACTGGTTCTAACCACGTGAAGCTAATAAAGAACTTTGAACCTAAGGGACAACCCCCCCACACACACCCCACACCCCCCACCTCAGGAACTGACTGAAGACTTTTCTGTCCAATCAGTAACAGGACTAGTTTAAACTTACCACCCACCCAGAGGGCTAGTTTTCAGTGCTTGATTAGAATAACCATCAGGCACTCCTCCTTCCTAGCACTTCAGACCAAACCAAACCAAATCTGGACTTTTCCCCCTTTAGGGTACTGCTCTGCGAATGTCTCTAGTGGTGTGTGCTCCCTTGGCTGGTAAATTAGTAGACTCAGGTGTGATTTAGAAAAAGAAAAAAACACCTCAGGTGCTCTTGGTCTTTATTCTTTGACAAATGAGTATTGTCAAATTGTAAGTCATGAAATACATAGCAATCTACATTTAAAAAAAATCAGTTTCTAAGTGTGTTTCATTGTTCCTTTGCTAATATTGCATATTACAATTTTTAGAACCTCTGTTAGTGAAAATTTTTTTTGCCTGTCAAATGAGCTAGACTGAACCTTTTATTTTTTATTTTTTTAAAAAGGTTTATTTATTTAATTTAAAGAGAGAGGTGGGAATGGGCTGGCATGGAGGGAGGGCAGAAGGAGAGGGAGAGAAAGTCTCAAGCAGACTCTGCACTGGGCATAGAGCCCAGCATGGGGCTTGATTCCAGGACCTGAGATCATGACCTGAGCTGAAACCAAGTTACATGCTTAACTAACTGAGCCACCCAGGAGCCCCTAGACCGAACCTTTTAATACAAGTGCTGTGATTCTCTATATTTTTATTTATTTTGATCTTAGTGATTTATCAGTTTGTATGACCCTTTAATATACTAAGGATATTACAGAGTAATCATAATATTTTCAAAGTGAAGCCACACCAGGAAGATCCTGATGCAACACATTATTTTGACGTATTAAATTTTTGAAGTAATTGTATGTTTACATTACTTATTGCTGGAGGTGTTGTTAGGAATGGGTAGTTTCTAGCCACTGGAATGATCTAAGTAGAGGCTGTTGGATCCCTTAGGGAGGAACTGAAACATCTGAATGAGAGGCTGGACTAGTGATCTTTAAGTTCTCTTAAAACCTAGAGATTTTGTGATCCTATCACGTGTCCAAGGATATAAGACTAATTAGGTTTGGAAGCTAGTTTTCTTTCTATACTCTGTAAAATCAACCGGATCCTAATAGAATTAAAGGATGATTTTCTGAGTCTGTTTCCTCTATGTACATTTTTTCAGAAAAGCCCAGTTGAAGAGTGTGAATGTGCTTTCTGTTAAGCTGTATCCTGGCCCTTTAGGACTTTATTTACCAGAAATAAACATGCATTTTTGGGGTACCTGGCTGACTCAATTGGTAGAGCATGTGACTCTTGACCTTGGGGTTGTAAGTTCAAGACCCATGCTGGGTGTAGAGATTACTTAAAAATACCCCCCCCTTTTTTAAAAGATTTTGTTTATTCATTTGGGGGGGGGGAGAGAGAGAGAGAGAGAGAAAGAGCGAACGAGCGCACAAGACCAGGGGGAGAGAGAAGCACACTCTCCACTGAGCAGGGAGCTTGACTCAGAGCTCTGTCCTAGGACCCTGGGATCATGACCTGAGCCGAAGGAAGACACTTAACTGACTGAGCCACCCAGGCACCCCCAAAAATAAAAATCTCAGAAAAAAGAAAAAATAAACATGTATTTTTCCCAAAAGCTTTTACATGAACATTGATTTTGCAATCTAATTCAATTTTTGGTTTCTTCTATGTAATAAAAATTTATAAACTTATATTTTACATATGTATTCCTTATTAAATAATCTTTATTATTGTGGATTTTTACAAATTTACATGTATATAACTATGCATGGTTGTATGTAAAAACCATGTCTACTGTATTTTATTAATAATATGGATTTTTTTTAAAGGTGATTGCTTATGTAGTTTTCAGTTAGTGCCAACTTTGGAACTATTTCCAGTGTAAAAGTTAGCTCCACTGTGATGTCTATGCAGATTTCTATTGCAGATGTCCGTGATAGGGGAGTCTTGAAACAACTTAAATGCCATGGATTTTATGTATGCATTTATTACACAATATGAAAGCTGTCTGTGTTCCGACAGCCCTTGTATTTCTCTTACTGGTGTGCTCGTTACTGTGCGAACTACGTACTCACCTGTCTCCCCTCTAGCCTAGTTTTTGGTGGGGAGGGAGCAAGTGGGACTTGATCCTTTTGTATCCCTAGCACTCAGTGTAGTCCTTGGCATTCTACAAGGTTTTTGTTGAATTGAATTAAATGGAATAAATCACATGCAAAGACCAGGCATGAAACTGTACAAGAGGATTGAGCATGTGCTGAGAAAGCTGACCGAGTGTGCTCAGGGCCAGAGCTGGGGTAATAGAGGAAGCTGAATGATTTGAGTGCTTCCCAGGAGCTAGCCCAACCCTGGCATCTCACAGGCTTTCCCTTATTCAATCCTCACAACTTTACTGTTTAAGAGTTTTTTTGGTGGGGGGCAGTTTGTGTTGTTTTTACAGAGAAGGTTTAGAAAGGTTCAGTTAACTTTTGTCAGTCTCTAAATGGTAGAATTGGCATTTTTCTTCAAGCTTAGACTGGCTTGGAAATACAGGCTCTTTTCTCGTGACCAGGATGCCTGCAGTAAATAGCTCAGTCTCGACTGGGGCAGAGCTGGGGAAGAAAGGTGTGTTGGTTTAGAAAAGCACTTGGTTCCAACAACCTAGGTGAATTTTGTCCCTGTATCTCTCTCTCTCCACCCTTTACATTTCTGTATGCCCTCTGCTTCAGCTTTTCTCACCCTCTCAAGACCAAGGGCCCTCATGGTGCCCCCCGCCTTAGAGTGCCCTCCCCCCTGCCCCCGCCCCGGACCCTCTCTCCACACAAGCCACATACTCCCTCCTTGCCATCCAGCTATAAACCTATCCTTCTTCCATTTAATCTGATAAACTCATCTAGAAAAATAATAGAATAATTGTTATAATGTTTCCTCTCCTCCCCATGTGTTATTTAAAATGCAGATGCTAGTGGTAGGGGTTCTAAAGTTGAGAGGGAGGCATTTGGGCAGAAGGGTATTTCGTCTCTTCAAATAAAACCAGAGACTGCAGCCACTTACTCTCCAGCACAGCAGAAAGGGCCCTTAGTTCTCTAGGATAGTAATAAGAGCCAACATTTCATTTGTGCAATACATTCACGTGAAGGCCTATTGTGTACTACTGTTCTAGGTGCTTAATGTGAATTAACTCTTATCCTCTTTACATCCCAGTGAGGTAGGTAATAATGTTGCCCATACAGTTGGTGGGAAGAGAGTTGGGATCAGAGCCCTGTAGGTTTGGCTCTGGAGCACTAGGACACTCAGCTCAGTTGGAGGCAGTGGGGAGGCAAGGGGAGAAGACCAGGGTGAGGGAAAGTGGGAAAGGGGGTAACAGAAAAAGAGAAGCTCTTAACAGTGGCTTGGGAATTTGACTGGACATGAAACAAAAAAGGTTAGCCAGTGAACTGTTTTTGGAATCCATTAAAGAGGTAGTTTAGAGCAATTAGAATGGGGGAAGAATTAGCACCTACCTGTTCCAAGGGGGCAGCCACAAATTGTTGGGGCCCAGAGGAGTGGGAACACCCCTGGGGAGAGATCTGCCACTCTGTAGTTTATGACAGATAATTTACTATTGGGTGGACTTTCTGGAAGCACAGCCAGCCAGGAGGGAGTGAAGAAGGAGTCTGCCAAGGGATATTGTAGGGGAAGGTTCCAGCTGTAAGTGTAAGCCAGAGGGAGGGAGGAAATGAGCTTTTCCTGGTGGGTGGATTTCACCCAAATGGAAGTCCAAATATGGGCCTCCAAGAGTTGGTGGATGACAGGAGGGGGCCTGGTGTGTCTGGAAATCTTAAAGCCAAGATCATTCTTAGCTGAGTGGGGATGGATTCCTGGGAAGCCTTCTCATCATTACAAAGTATTTATTAAGTCTTAAGCTCTAATAGTTTCTCAAAAAGTGAATATTTCTGGAAAAGACACTTTGGAGGTATGAGAGAGACATACTCTTGGGTAAGAGGCCAAAGGCAGGCGGTCAGGCTCTCAGCAGCATTCTGTGCTAGGGTGATTAGTTGATTGTTCTCGTTGGCCTGGGACTATTCCAATTTTTGCACAGAAACTCCAGCCCCACCTTCAAAATATTCAAGACTCTGCTTATATGTTACCTCTCAAGAGAGGCCTTCCCTGATCATTGTCTGACGTAGTATCCTACCCCATCCCCAGTGGTCACATCCTACCCCCTTATCTGGATAACGCTTATGCCCATGAAAACATCTTGTTTATTTGCTTACTGTCTCTTCTCCAAAACCAGAATATAAGTTCCATAAAGACAGGGATTTGGGCTTGTTCGCTGTTGTATTCCCAGCACACAGAACAAGACTGTACATAGAATGTGCTCATTATATATCTGTTGTATGAATGATCACTGTAAATGTTTCCAGGGCTGTGCTCAGCTTTGGATGTACAATGATGAGCAAAACCAGAAATGGTTCTTGAGCTCACGAAGCATAGAGTTTAGTGGAGGAGAGAGAGACATCAATGACATATTTTCACATACACAAGTAAAATTACAACTGGTTTGAATGAACAGATTCCTAAACCCTAAAGGAAGGGTATGGATGCTTTGAGAAAGTTATGACGCCAGGTGGAGTCTGGGGCCCTGAGCTAGTGAAAGCTTGCCCAAGGAAGTAATGATTGAGTTGAATCTGAAGTTTGGAGAAAAAATGCTTTCTTCGGAAGAGGAAACTGCATATGCAAAAGCCCTGGGGCAGAATGGTACAGGCTTGTTTCAAGAACCACAGCCAGGCCCTGTGGCTAGTATGCAGAAAGCAAGAGCACTTATGGTGCCCTGTGGGGCTGGGCTGGAGAGGCAGGCACAGCCAGGCCACTCAGGGCCTTGTGCATTGGAGGCCTTGCTGAGGATTTGCCTATATTTTCTTCAAGAATGATGAGAAATCATTGAAGGGTTTTAAGCAGGGTGTGTGTGCACGTGTGCATGCATTGTGTGTGTGTGTGTGTGTGTGTGTGTGTGATGATTAATCTTTTGTATTTTGAAGTGAACTTCTAGTTGATTGTCAGGGTTCCTCCATCCCAGTGGCTAAATGGTTAAAAGGTTAAAAGTCAGAGAGAGAATAATTAAAATATAATCATTAAATGTGGCTCAAAGTCTTAATTCTTTTCTTCTTCTCTCTGTTGATGTGGCCTAAATAAAGGCAGAACAATGGGGGAATCAAATTTGTGGCCAAGTAGTTTTTTGAGGACTCTTTCTAGAACTTGGGACTCCATAGATCTGTGAACCCATTGTTTTCAAAGCACTCTCCTAGGCTCTGTGGGAAGAGAAAAAAGAAACCACATGAATGTTCTTCCACCTTGGGGAGCTTAGATGTTTAATGACAGGTATGCAAATGAGAAAAGGCACAGGATAGACCCAGAAACAAGTTGTACAAGAACTGCTTCCTAGAGATACTCAGGCACGTGTTAATATACAACCTCCTGAGAGCAAGGTCCATGTCTAAATCATTTTCATTCCTCCCACAGAAGTTAGCTGACCACCTTGCCCAAGAGATATGTCGAATGAATGAAGCTGAGTCTAGTCGCCTCAGTAGAGAAGAACAATTAGTCAATAAGCAAATGAGGGCTCTGGTGACACTTCCATTGTAAAAAGTACTTCTAAATAATGTAATCTGCGTGACAAGTTTTATAATCCATTTTTTGGTTGTTCACTGCTGTGTCCCTGGTGCCTAGTATTTTGTCATTCAATAATATTTGTTGAATACATGAATTTCCTACCTTAAGTGAGAAGCTTAAGAATGATCAGGTCAGGGGGTGCCTGGGTGGCTCAGTGGGTTAAAGCCTCCCAGGGTCCTGGGATCAAGCCCCATATCAGGCTCTCTGCTCAGCAGGGAGCCTGCTTCCTCCTCTCTCTCTCTCTGCCTGCCTCTCTGCCTACTTGTGATCTCTGTCTGTCAAATAAATAAATTAATTAAAAAAAAAAAAGAATGATCAGGTCAGATGACTTGGTGAGGAATTGCTTAAGTCAATTAATGGTCCCTGTATATGATGGGATACTATTCAGCATCTAAAGAGTATGCCACTGGGGCTCCTGGCTGGCTCAGTTGGTGGAGGTAGAGTGTGTGATGAGGTTGTGAGTTCAAGTCCCATGTTGGTTACAGATAGTCCTTAAAGTAAAATCTTTAAAATAAAATAGAGTATGTCAGAGAAGAAGGCTTCCTGACTAGGCAGGTTGGTGAAAACACAGGCCTTGGTGGCCCACTGTCTGGAGTGGAAACCCAGTTCTGCCACTCACTAGCTGTGTGACCTTGGGAGAGGTATTTAACCTCTCTGTAATATGACTTCCTCAGCTGTACAATGGGTATAATAAGAGTACATACCCCAGAATTCTTCTGAGGATTAATGAGCTGATATATAATGAGTTTATATATAAAGTATATAGGGCAGGGCTTGCTATGCAGTAAACACTCAGTGAATATCAGTTCTAAATGCTTCACATATAGTGATTCCCAATCCTCCTAACAACCTTATGAAGCAGACACTGGTTTGCAAATTAAAAATATATTTTATTTTATTTAAAGATTTATTTATTTATTAGAGAGAGCATGTGCACCGGGATTGGTGGGGAGGAGCAGAGGGAGAGGGAGAGAGAATCCCAAGCAGACTCCCCAATGAATGTGGAGCTCTATACAGGCTCTGTCCAATGACCGTGAGATCACCACCTGAGCAGAAACCAAGAGTCAGATGCTTAATTGACTGAGCCACCCAGGCAACCTGATCCCCGTATTTTAGTAAGTGTGATTCTCTGAATGTGATGAGTAGAAGTTAGGCAGTATTGTGAAGAGGAATAACATGATCTAATTTGTATTTTAACAGGAACACTGTAACTGCTGTGTGAAAAACAGACTGGGGAGGCTGGAAGGGGCAAGGCCAGAACCAAGGAGACTACTTAGGAAACTATAGCAAGAGTCCAGGTAAGATATGTTGTTGGCTTGTGTCAGGATGGGAACAGCTGAGGTGGTGAAAAACAGTGTGTTTCAGGATATGTTTTGAAGGTAGAACTCCATTCCAGGAGCTCCTGATGGAATGGATAGGAGGTGTGAAAAAGATGAGTTTTGGAGCCAATCAACTGGAAGAATGGAATTGCCATTTATTGAATAAGGAAAGACCATAGGAGAGTGGGGTTGGAATGTGTAGTTGGAGATGCCTATGTATCACCTAAGCTGAGATAATAAGTAGGCAGGTAGACATATGAGTCTGGAGTTTAGGGAGGAGTTCTGGGATGGAGATAGGATGCACAACTCATTGGCCTACAGACAATGTAAAAAACCATGTGACTGGTTAAAATCACCGAAGCAGTAAATAGAGATGGAAAGCGGAAGTCTAAGGCTTGAACCCAATCTTCAGAAGCTGGGGCGATGAGGAGGAACCAGCAAAGACTGAGGTGGACCTCAGTGAGGTGGGTAGAAAACCAGGAGCATGTTAGAATCCTGGTAACCACCCAAAGAAGAGATTCAAGTGTTTTACATGTTTTAAAATGTAATCTTGAAAACATCCTTGTCAGTTGCCCCTGTAGCCATGTAGGTGATGTCACAAGTGGAAGAACCAGGGCTCACACAGTTTGGGTCCAAGACACACAGTTTGTAGCAGAAATTGGATTAGAGAATGATTTGTCCAGCGTCTTTTCCTTGTAGTACATTTCTGCACCATGGACCCCTCTTGGTCAGAAGAGGGAGACTTGCCCCATCAATTTTATTGAGTTATTCCCCTTACCTTGAAAATGGTCTGTTCTAAACTAGTCATTCCACTTGTGTGCCTTGGTGGAGAAACCTATTTGGTATTCAAGTAAGAGCGCCTGCAACAAAAGAAGACTGAAAAGGAAATAGGTTAGGCAGCCGCATTGTCAACAGCTGAAGGATATGATAGAATTAGCCTGCTTAGAGATTTCAAGTTGGAATTCCCCAGCCTTGAGGAGTTGATGGGCATGATCACAGAGCCTGTGCTCTGGGCCACAGAGGGTCAGTTGTACAGAGCTGTGTGTGCACACACACTTACACCTATGTGTGTATGGATGCATGTGCATATGAGAGAGAGAGAGGGAGTAAAAAAAAAATTAAAAAAGCAAAATACCTTGCCAATCTCATCAGCCTGTTTGTTGAACTTACCCTGGGGTGCCTAGACCCAATGGGCCTGCAGGACTACCGGAAGAAGCCTGAGGTCAGGTGGATGAGAAGTGACAGAGATGGCCCCACTATGGAAAGAGAGGTCAGGGACAGTGATACATTCTCTGCTTGTTTCCCATCAGTATAGAGAGGAAGGTGAAAGCCATCCAGAAATTTAAATATGCTCTACCTACCCCACCTTCTTCCAGGCGTCAGTGACATGATCTTGAAACTGGGAAAACCGAGTTGGACAAAACCTTGAGGAATTCTATGGAGTGGGGGGTGGGCAGGAGGATATTGAAATATCTGTAAAGGTGTGGTGCTAAAAAAATAAGTAAGAAAAAAGTTCAGGATAGAATGGACCAGCAAATAGTCTGGTTGAAGCTAAACAAATGGAGAGAAGAGACTCGGGTGAGGAGTTACCTGAATTTGGGGGAGGTAGGTTGTGAGACGAGGCAACTCAGAAACAGGCTTTGACACAAAGCCACGATCTGTGGGGTCACCCCCATTGGCCTCTTGTTGTTGGCAAACCTATTCCAGCTGCAAGGGGGCTCAGACTATTTAATCTGACATTGTTTCTTAGAGGGTAAGCAGTTTTTTTTTTTTTTTTTTTTTAATGAAGACTTAATTTGTTAGAGCAGTTTTGTGTTCAGTTTTAGAGCAGCAAAATTGAGGGGTAGGTATGGAGATGGCTCACAGCTGCCCTGTCCACATGCATAAATAGCCTCCATCATCATCAACCTCCCCACCAGAGTGGTATGTTTGTTATAACTGATGAACCCACACTGACCCGCCATATTGCTGCCCAGTCCATCATTTATGGTACAGTGTCGTCATACGTTTGTGCTAACCCACAGACTGTACTACCCTAATGTAAATAAATACTGGACCTTGGCTTAGCAGTTTTCCTCTTGCAAAGATATGTAAGTAAATGTAGAAATGTTTAAGAGAACCATCAAACTCAGAATAGTTCTATTAATTTGTGTACCCTTGGTATTTGAAGTATTTGCAATATTTAAGGGAAATTGGCCCAAGAGAGTAATGGTCATTTTTTTTTTTACTATTTTAAATAATGGGATTAAGAAATTGATTTAGTTTTGTGATTTTAAATTAAAAGACATTCTAAAATTACCATCAGTATTGGAATATTTGAGAGACTGGAAAATTTGTCATACTTTAAAGTTTATTTTATTAGAGCTCTAAGAGATTTTTAGATGCTTGATGTACTTATAAAAGATTAAGTATGTCATGTTACATATTAATATTGAATATATTTATAGTATATTATATAATTGCAGCAAATGTATTTATAATATAATTTAAATATTAAATATATATCACTTATATATTAAATTTTAAAATATAAATGTGGCTTAAAATGTTTGAGTTAGTTTTGTAAACTGAATTTGTAAATGGAATCAAGCATTAATTAAAAACCTCTTAAATGTGATTAACACTTCCTGTATTTATGAAGACCAATAATACCTCCAAATTGAACTTAAAAGTTTAAGGGAGACCTAGATTTTTCAATCTAGTTGTAAAGTTGTAACTTCAACAGTTTGAGGATTAAATTTTAAAAAGTTGAAGTAGCTCTCTGTAATCATTTCTATGTAAAGAGAAGGTCCTTGATATTACCAAAAAAATCTCATTATTCTGTCAGGGGCCCGGTGGCAGCTGGATGCCTGGTCCTCCATATGTTAATGACTCGTACTTCCAGCTAGCTTACCCTTGGAGGACAGCGGGCTAAGGCAGGACCCCGTGGGGGAAGTGGAGAGTCTTGGTGTCTGGGAGTCCAGGAGGTAGAGGCAGCTCAACTCCCTTTTTCCTCAGGGGCATGTTGATTTTGCCTCTATAGGAGAGTGGGCAATAGGGCTGAGAGCTACAAAGACAACAGGGAAAGCAAAATGCGAGAGTAGATGACAGAGTAAGAGGCAACTCTAGAAGCAATAAAGGAACCAAATCATTTTACAGATAAGGAAACTGAGCCTGGGAGAGGTTAATGATTCGTCAAGATCTCCTGGCTGGCTAGTTAGAGGTAGAGATGAGACGGGACAATGGATCCTCTAACAACTCCTAATTCAGGATTCCTTTCAGAGCACTTCTTGGTATCAGTGCAGGGTAGGTAGTTTTGATGGTCAACATCAAGTCAGAGCACAAGTTGATGGTACAGATTTTACAGTTTGTCTGAAGGGCTACTCCCTGTCTTCCAAGGCTTTAGATAGAAATCGTTAAATACACTCACCTCCTTCCTGTAGACTTTTAAGTCTCTTCTGGATCCTGGGCCTGAATCTTGGACCTTTCAAAGCAACCTAGTTCTGAGAGGAATGTCCTCAGGACTAAGATGTCTTATTTTGGTAGAGGTCTTAGGAGGAGCCCCCCTTTGAGGCCCTCTCTGAGGCCCTGTGCAAAACACCAGTGTGGCAGCGTCCAGCTGGGATAGGTCCTGGTGGGAGGAGGAATGGAAATGTTTGGGGGAATGGGCCTGGTGAGGAATGAGGGCAAATCCATGTATCCTGGAAAATGGAAGGTTTCTGAAAAGGGCAGGGATAAAGGATGTGATTTTGCAAGGCTGCCCCTGAAGGTAAAGAAAGGAGGAGAAGCCCAAAGGAGGTGTCCTTGAATTTCATCCTCCAGCCAGCTCTCCGAGGAAGGAGCTTCCGAGCTTCTGAGGGATGTCCCTGAGGTGGGCTGAGGAAGCTCTGAGTGAACATCTCTAAGGGACGAGGGGCAGTGGTGCCACCAAGGATTGTGTGAAGTACAAGGAGTCCCTCATTTTGCATGTTCTTCCTATGGCTCTTACCATATCTACCACATTTAATAACATGCTTTACAACTGGGCAGATTTGGATACTTTTTGCAATAACCTCTCTAGGGAGACAGAGTAGGTAGAAATATCCTTGTTTTAAAACTGGGAAATCTTTAAGACCCAGAAGGATAAAAACATGCCTAATAGAGGAAAAACCTAGGAAGAGGTAGGGCCCGATTTCTCAACTCAGATCTAGTGACCCTACCCCCTTCTTCCGTTCTTCCTCTTTTCCTTCTCTTCCCTTAATGGTTTTATTCATTTTTCTTCCTTATGGAGGCAATATATGATCCTTGCTAAATGTTATTAAATATATTAGGATAGAATAAAATATAGATAAGAGTAGAAAAGAATAAAAAATTATAATTCTACCACTTAGAGATGATCACTGTGAACACCTTGATGTATGTCATCTTGCATTCTTTTCTGTGTGTACAATAGATGTTATTATCAATATGGCTTCATACTACTTGTCATTTCTATAACATGCTTTTTTCTTTTTTCTTCCCTTTTTTTGCCTTGACCCAAAGAGGGGGAATAATAAAAGAGCCTTTAGACTAAACTCTTTTTTAAAAAAAAATTTTATTTTAGAGATAGATAGAGGGGGAGAGGGAGAAAGTCAAGCTGTCTCTGCACTGAGCACAGAGTTCTATTAGGGCTCCATCCCAGGAACCTGAGATCATGACCTGAATTGAAATCAAGATTTGATACTTAACTGACTGAGCCATCTAGGTGGTACCCCTAGACTAAACCCTTAAAATTATTTTTTTGCAGGGGGTGGGAGGCACCTGGGTGGCTCAGTTAGTTAAGTGTCTGCCTTCGGCTCAGGTCATGATCCTGGAGTCCTACATTGGGTTCTGTGTTCAGCGGGGAGTCTGCTTCTCCCTCTCCCTCATGCACTCTCTTTTTCAAATAAAAAATAAAATCTGAAAAAAAATTTTTTTTAACCAAAGTAATATATGTGTACGTGATTGAAAAAGTCAAGCTAGTACAACTCTTATGTTGAGAAATATTTACCATGTTCCTCCTACCCCACATTTGATTCCACTCCAGAGATGAGTACTTCTAAATCTTAGAGCTTTCTAAATAACAAGCTTATAATGCTATTTTTTTAGGTTTCAGGTTTAGATATTATGCACAGACTTCCTCTGTGTAAAATGATGGTTTGGTTTCTTACATTTGTGTCCTTCATGTCTCTCACTCTTTCCTTCCTCCCTTTCTCCAAATATGGTCATAACACTGTTTGGTAATGTGGATTAAATGAATATTCAGTAATCACATTTCTACAGGTATGTAAATATCACTAAGGCTGAGCCATATAGGGTACTAGGAGTGTGCTTTCTATTTTATCGAACTCTTTGCGCCTGGAGTTAATACTTAACTTATTTTTGCTTTAATTTGCTTAGTTGCTTGGTTTTCTATACCGAGCTCTTTCACGTAACTGCTAATCACATCTCGATCTATATGCAAACATTATTTATTTATTTATTTATTCCCCGGTAGAGCCCTCCTAAAAGGCTCCTGTCTCCCATCCCCTATCAGGACTGGTGGCTCTCCAGGACTGCTACGTATTCTTCTTACCATCACCCTGGAACTTTCCTCCACCTCTCTCGCAAGTTGGATCCCCTAATTCTGGCTTCTATGGCTTCTTGTGTCTTAGTTTACTCTCTTAGTTTTATTATATATGCTATCTAGGAGCGACCTGAGACTGCCTATGTCTTTTTTACCCTGCTACATATAAAACTCATCCTTTTAATGCGTGAGGAAATAAATGTTGGTTTTTGTTTTCAGTTCAGCAAAAACCAAGAAAAGGAATTCATCCCATGTGGAGTCCAACAATTTCCATTCCAGAATTAGTCAAATTTTTTTCTTTCTAGATTCGGCAAGCTTGTTACAGTTAGAAACTTTGATTTTTTAAACAGGCAGAGGCAGAGAGAGAAGCATGCTCCCCACTGAGCAAGGAGCCCGATGTGGGACTCAAGCCACAGGACACTGCCACTGAGCTGAAGACAGTGACTTAACTAACTGTGCCACCCAGATGTCCCCTTTGATTTTTTAAAATTTAATTTTATTTTTTCAGTGTTCCAAGATTCATTGTTTATGTACCACGCCCACTGCTCCATCATTGCCCTTAATCACAAGGCAATAGGAAAAAAAAAAAAAGGAAGAAAACACTTTATCTGAAAATCCAATCTGTGACTATCAGAGGAAAGAACAGTATAATGTTTGCTCCATTTAAAGAAAAAGGTGACTTGAATTGAACATCTTCAGCCCACCCACAATTTCCATGCTTGGAGACTCTGGCAGGTGATGTGCAAATTGTCACATGTGCCTGGCCTGGCCTGGCTCTCTCCCAGATTTCAGCCATGTACGTGGCCTGTGGGCTCTCAGATGTGGTTCGATGCTTCGTTTGCCACATTTTTTTTTTTTTCAGTACAAAATACAAGCCTTGGACAGGTGCTGGGGATGTAGTGGCTTCTGAAATTGTTTCCCAGAAGGCAGTGACTCATCACAGGAAACCCCTTTGTTTCTCTCTGACCTTCCCTCGGCTTCCTGCTCCACCCATCTGTGCATGAGTTTTCACATTCCTCACCAACAGACAACTTACCTCTCACTTGAGTCAAGAGTGGTAAGTGGAGATAGTTCTGGGAGTAAGTTGGGGCCACCTCTTCCAACAGCAGTGCCCATGAAAGGCAGCAGGCATGTTCTTAGTGCCTTGGCCTCTCCCCATTGAGCTATGGGTCAATTTCCATTCCATGACTCCTGGAAAATCCCTTTTCGTGTGTCCCTAACCACACAGATTGTCACATTATCAAAGAAGTGGATTTTCTCTCTTAGCCCTTGCTCTAATCAGGGACTGCTTTTGTAGAACTCCTTTTCTGGAAAATACACGTCACTATACATTTAGTAACAGGTGTTCAATGGTTTTTAATTGATGTGTGCTAAATCAAAGAGGACATTGGTGGTGGTTGACCCACAGGGCTTCTTCAGGTACAGCCAAGTTCTACCATGGATAAATGTTGAAGTGAACCATACAACTTGGATTCCTACATGTTTAGAGTTTAAAAGGAGGTTAGAGGTTATCCAGACTTGCTTTTTCCTTTTATAAGCAAGGATCTTGAAGGCCCATCAAGTTACTTTCTCACGGTCACCCAGTCAGGTCCTGGTCTTGTTGGTCCTGGCCCCTCTGAGGCTGTCTGTATGCTCACGCCCACCTCTGCACTGCTCTCCAGATGCGCTGCAGTCCCACTTCGGCTGTACCCCTTCTTGGTTCTCTGCACCTGAGGGTGAAGACTCAGGCTGGCAAAAACCCTCCCACAAGGTCTCACCCCTCCTCTGTCACTGCTTTCCCCAGAGTCCCTCCATGGCCAGGCTTCTCTCCAGACTACAGGCAGATTCAGAATGTTGACTTTGGTTTCCTTTGGCTGAGAACCCATGACTTTCCATGAAGAGTGTGTTTCAAAATAGTTCTTCAAAAATGTAATAGCGAAATACTCACCAAAGAAAATTTCAAGAAGACACAAACAAGTGGTTTTTCAACTTTTCGGATATTTTCCTTGGACATTTCCCCACTACACCCCTCCCTTCCAAGGAATAGGTTGGTTGTTTAACTGTAATCATCACCTTACTCATTCAGCTTTGTATCCTGCTGTATTCCATTTGTGTTCTTTTAGGATAACTCTATGACAGAAGGATTGGGAGCAAATACCCAGTCTGTTTTTTTGTGAAAGCTTCTGTTAGAACACTGTCACCTATTTAGAAAAATAGGTTCTCTATGTTTTGGTAGGAAAAGCAATAATGTGCTTATCTAAGACATATTTGGGGGTGGAGCCAGGAGACATGTTCCATATTCCCACTAAGTCTTCCCATCTTCCTCACTACCCCATATGAGGCAGCGGGGGTTGCATTCTCTGTTACTGTCAATGGGACGCTATGCTTCCTGATAATCTATGAATCAGAACTCTTCCTTTGCTGCCATGTCCATATTCAGTCATGTCTCCATGGTGGTAACAGCTTGGCCCCAATCACCATGTTGACCTATTTGTCATCTCTGATCTCTTGTTTATTGTGAAGGAATTTGTCATAAAATAACCAGCTGTGAAGCCTGCACACCCTACAACTCTGTGAAAGCAGGAACCAAGTCTTCTTATAAGTCTTTGGCCTGTTTCTCTATCCCCAGTCTGATGTCCAGCAGAAGACACCTAAGAAATGTTCAGCGAGTGAATGAATGGCTAATGTTAATTGTGACTGTAGAATAGTCTTCCTTTTTGGTGACTCCGAAAGCAAAACTACAACTAATGGGAGCATCCTTGCCGGACTATTTCCTACCACAAGGGAAGAAATAAACTGAATCAGGAATTGAAAATCAGGAAGGCTGAGAAGTATCTTGGGTAGGAGTGATGATTCCTGGTTTCTCCAGTTCTTTCTTCTTAACTCCTCACAGCCCATAGACCTTGGGTATTACAAAATCCTTTTTATCATTTAAGAATCACAAATGCCTAATTTTTCTTTGTTATCCTCCTTAATTCTGAAGCAAAAAAGGTTTATTTCCTAAGATCGGTGTAGCAAACTCAACTCTAGGGGAAACCCCACATCTTCATAAATTTCCCTTAACACCTCAAAATCTTAGTCATGGGCTAACCTAGTTTGTGATGT
Organism: Lontra canadensis; assembly: GCF_010015895.1. Taxonomy (NCBI): domain Eukaryota; kingdom Metazoa; phylum Chordata; class Mammalia; order Carnivora; family Mustelidae; genus Lontra; species Lontra canadensis. Next base: position 170,706 of record NW_022631260.1, on the reverse strand, counting down.
AAAATTGCTTCTCAGTGGAAGATTACTCAGTAGTAAGAAAGAATGAACAATGTGATAGATATAACAACCTGAATAAATCTCAAAATAATTTTGCTGAGTAAAAGAAATCAGAGCAAACAGTATATACCCTGTGATTCCACTTACACAAAATTCTAGAAAATGCAAACTATAGTGACAGAAAGTGGTTGCCTCGTAGATGGGAAGGGAAGAAGTAGGAGGCAGGGGTTAGAAAACCGTATGAGAAAACTTTGGGTTGTGATGGGTATGCTCATTATTATTATGATTGTGGTAATGGTTTCACAAGTGTGTATGTATGTCAAAGCTGGTCGAGTTATGCATTATAAATATGCAAATTATAGTGGGTGTCAGTTACACACCAATAAAGCTGTTTTTAAAATTTTTGCAAGGAAATGGAGTCCTATTCCCCACCCTGTATTTCCTACCTCACTTTCCAGCTTCCTCCTGCTAAAAGGTGATCACACCCAATTTTGTTCCTAATGTGCAATCAGTCCTTTTTTATGGTAGGCACTGAGAGTTCTTTGCTTCTTCTGGAAGTAAAGAAAGTATTTAAACTGGGTCACCATTTCCTCCCACTTAATTCCCAGGCCCTCCTGAATGCTACAGAGAAGCTTGCCCTCTTCTGTCTGTAGTCATTTAGGGACTGCTCCCTGCCCGGCTCCAGCAACAGGTTTTTAAATAAACAGCAGCTGCTCTCGTGTGGCTGGCACTTGCATGACTGTGAGCCTTGGTGGGCCATGACTTACCAGCCCCAATGATAACAATTCTCAGACCTTTCACATGTTCTGGGAGTGCTTTTCAAAATCCCCATCGGTTCTACACAGGATGGCCTGAGACAGTGACCTGCCCATTTGCCCGTTCCTTCTCATACGGTTTCCTCATTGCTCTCTAAGGTGCTTTGGGGTTAGGTACCTCCAGACTGTAGTGAGAAGTGCAGACAGAGCCCCTCCTGAGGAAGTGAGCGCTATTCTAATGGTAGAGGTAGTGCTGGAACCTAAGGAAGGATTGGGAATAACTCCCTGGAATATACAGATGGGAGGCATGTTGGCCTGCTGAGATGCTGCCTGTTCTCCCATCTTGCATAGACCAGAGGTTCAAGGGTTTAGGTGGTTAAGTAAGTAGCAAAGGCCTTGCATTAGAGCAGGGCTACTCACACCTATGCTGGTCTGGGAATAAGTAAGAAGTTGAGTGTTTAGAAACCTTTATAGCAACATGCCAACCTAATTTTATAACTCTTGGATCTAAGAATAAAAAAATTGTTCTTATATTTCACATGTCTTTTACTTCAAACTCCTTTCGAGTAATTTATTTTTATGTTAAAAAGTTGGAGTTCATAATAGATTGGAAATTACAAGAAAAAAAAATGAACTTGCTCTTTACTACCTATCTTTCGAGACACACTGAGCTAATTCCATGGCCTCTGAAGGACAGTTCTGGGTACCTGCCTTCCAAAGACATGGTAGATGAGCTATGGAGAGATGTGGACAGTGCCAGGGAGGAAGAGGACAAGGAGTCACCCTTTGTCTCTAGTTCCTTCTCCTTGACCAGACCGTGCACGCGTCCCCGGGGAAGCACTGCATCAAGAATAACCACACTTGAGACAAAATTCGAGGGGACTGCCATCAGAGGAGGAGCAGGAAAAACTGTGGTTATCACCTGAAACTCTTGCCTTAGGTCAGCGTCCTTCACAGTGCACCTTAGGGGCAGGTGGAGGAAGTAGCTGAGAAATAAGGATTTGAGCGGAACCATAGCTCAAGCCTCACTAGTGTGGAGTGAGCTGAAATTGGGAGTCTGACTTAAGAGAATTTCCTACATTTAAGACCTGTACTTGAAGACTTTTCCATCATATTTTAGGTCTGTTTCTGCTGGTCCCAGCTCTGTTTCTGTAGTAAATCATGGTGTGAGGTGATATTCAGGTTCCCAGGGGATGTGGAACAGACCACTGCCCTGCTTGTCCTTGAAGCAGTCAGCTGACCACCCCCTCGCGCTCCCATATCCTGGAGAGGTGGTGGGGCAGAGACAACGGCTTCTTCTTGTTGCCTCTTCCGTGACTCAGTCTACCCTCATCCCTGTTGCTGACGATGATGTACTTCTTGATTGAGAGGAGACAATCAGGTTGGGTGGGTTCTGGCTCTTTAATATGAGGAAAGCTTCTGTCCTAGCTTTGGAGGAGAAAGGAAACACCCAGCCCGCTTGCTTTTTTGTTAAATTAGAGGGTGCTTTCTGCCTTGTAAATTCTCCTGAAATATATGTTGGCTTTGACTTGGTGATGACGCAGGCATATCTGAGTGTGCCTGCTGTGTGGCAATGCATTCTTTCTAGCCCCAAGTTTTGGGGTGCAGGGAAAGCTGCGAGTCAACCTTGGGTGTCTTGTTGGTTGGCGCCACACCAAGAGGAGGCTACTGGAAAGCAGAAGCAGGGTTGGAAACTTGGCGATCTTTCCTCTTGTGCCAAACCCAAGTTAGTGACAATGCAGTTGTAGTTACTTACTTTGGGGGATATTTTGCATTGTCTGGAACCATCTGCAAGGAGTTTTAAAGGGAATGACAAAGGAGGACAGGAGTAACAGGAAGGATGTTACCAGATAATGCAATAGTAATTCGTAAAGCCAAGCTGGCACCTGTTGGGGATGGAGTGACTGACTCCCTTGGTCAGGGAAACCAGCCTGTGGTCCTAGGTCTTTACCTCTCCTGGTTTCCTGCCCTGAAACAGGGACAACCTGAAAAAAATTCAGCTCACAGCCACTGGCCCCCCAAATTTAGCAAGACTTGTCCAGTATGAAACAATGTTAGTAAGCATTGGACTGTAGCAAGGATTACAACTAATACAGGTGTTTCAAGTAAGAGGGATGGATGGGTCTGAGGACGCAGGAAAGGCTCCTGGAAAAGTGGGACTTGGACTGGCACTGAGTCCTTCCCTCCTTTGGAATGGGGCGTGAGTTCTAGACTTAACGTTGGACAAATATATAAGCTCTCTGGGCAACACGATGGGGAAGATAGCAACTACATCCTACGCTTTCTGTGGGCATTAAATCCTAGCTGAGTACATGCTTATTAATGTTCCCTCCCTTCCTTCATTTTTGTGGCTGCGTGGCGTTCCTTCTGGGACGAATTCCTGGGAATGGCTCACCAATTTGGATGCAGGCTTAGATTTGCAAGGTTGTGATTTCTCCTTGTGGGGAGGCAATACTATGAACAAAGCAGGGGTCAACAGAAGCTTTTCCTCACTATGTACCCAGGTCCCTCACTGGGCTAAGTATGTCTCTCTTAAGCTGGGAACTCCAAGGCAGAGCTTATACCAAGAGAGACACTTTGCCCAAGTACTCACTTGGCTAAAAATACCAGAGTTCTCAATATTCATATTATGATTCAAATTAATCAAGTTCTTGAGCAGTAGCTTCCTTCCTAGCCTCTCCTAATTTAGAAACATTTCCCCATTCTACTATACGCAAAATAGAAAGTTCTAAAATCCTAGCTCACCCTAGAGTGCAGTTCATCCTGGAAAAAGGGCCTTTAAAGTGCCTTTAAAATTTTTCCATCAATAGGAAATTGATCATACATAGAGAGGAAGTAGAGATGATGGAGAAAAGCCCGGACTCGGGATCCAAAGTATCAGCACTTGCTTCCTGGCTCTACCACTTGATGAACTACATGAGTTTGGGTAAATTATTTAACCTCTTGGTGCCTGAGTTTACCCATCTGTAAAATGGGAAAATAACTGTGCACATCTCATAGGGTTGCCACCATAAGTAAAGGAATTGAGATTTATATAAAACACTTAGAGCACTAAGTGGTCAGTGTAAGTAATAAACATGGGTTGGCCATAATTAATATTACTATGTCCTAGTGAAATGGGGAGAAGAAAGGTTTCAGGCCTTGAGGGATGCTGTGCCCTAAAGAAGAGGGCACCAAGAGAGCCAACACTCACGGGCGTGGTGACAGTGGGAGGGGGAGAAAAGACTAGGAGTTAGGAACCCAAGTGCCAAATCCTAATGCAATGACTCAGGTTCAGTGGTGGGCATTGAAATTGCCATCAGAGAGCCCATTAGAATTTGACAATCTCTATTCTAGATTATGGAGTTCCTGGAGACCGCCTCTCTGCCAAGCTGGCCCAAGACTTGTTTTGGTGAGGATGACGTGCTAACATGGGACTGAGTCAATAATAGGTCCTTTGTTCTGCCTTCTGGACCTCTGGGTGCCACTGTGTGGACATGTGCAGTTTGGCTGGCAGCTGGCATCTTAAGGGTTTGGGTTGTTATCAGATGGACACTGACTAAACAGAGTCCCTCCCGACCCGGTGGTGTGTGCAGCAGAGCACGTAGGCCCACATACCTCGTATCTGTGCCTGGGCAATTACATCCCAGCCACCCTGCCCCATTCCAAGGCAGCTAGAGCCAGCTGCGACACAGTGCCTGGGGAGGGAGCCAGGTGTTTTTCCCCTTTCATCCTTTTTAATTCCATAGGCATTTTCGTCTAAGCTTGGGCTCTAACTGCAATGTCCAACATGGAAAAACAAATCCAAAAGGCAGGAACTGAGCTGGGTCTGCTCATGGTGCTTCATTTTGCTGTTTGGAAATAAAGCCAAGAGGCACAGCCTTTGTCCTCCAGGACAGAAAACCTAGAGGCAGCTTGTCCTTTTTCCATCTGCTGCCTGCCCAGGGAGGGTACTGCATATATCAACATGTGCGTGGTTCACTGCCTGGTCTGATCTGCAGGTCTCTCTTTAAGTACTAGTGCGGGTTTCAGAATCCAAGTGTATGAAGTGCATGTCTGGGCATGGTCTCTTGGCCAAGCCCCAGGCTTTGCAACCCACCCAGCTGGTCCCCAGAGCTGGCCTCTTACATCGTAAGTGATCCCACGCAGTTCCGATGACTTATGGTTTATGACAATTCACACTGGTTTGGGAAATCTCCCTGCTGATGTTCTCTTATCTTGGCAGAGAGAACCATGTTTGAATACTAACAATTGGTGCCATTTATTGAACACATGCTATGCCCCAGGCAGCTTGCTAAGGGTGCTTTACGTAGTGATTTCCTGCAGTCTTCCTGCCAACACTCCAACGGGAAGAGTGTGATCAGCTCTGCCTTACACACAAGGACCCTGGGATATGGTGTTGTTAGGTAACTTGCTCAAGGCCACCCAGGTAGGAGGTGGTAACACCAGTATTTGAACCAGGCAGTCTGGTCCAGAGGGCATTCTTACCTACCATAGTGCCCGCTGCCATTGTGTCTCTCTGCTTATACATCTCCAAGGATTAAATCAATGCCTGAGAGTGATCATCCTCATTGTTATCATTAGTTTGATCAACCAGTGGGGCCCAGAAGCCTCTACCTGGTTGATACTTTGGGTTAATTTGCTACATCTTTGATATTAGGGATAACAACAGAAAAATTAAATTATTTCTTTATTGATTGCTTCTACTTTGATTCAACAAATATTTAGTGAGCATTCACTTTGTGCCAGGCATTACACTAGACCTAGCAAAGGGGGTTATTACAGGGTATTTGCTCTCAAAGAACCACACTCTAGAAATGTAAATAATCTTAAATTTCCAAGATGGGCCCTGTCTTCCTCTTTAGTCTCATTGCTTTGCATCCCCTGCCTTTGTGTCCTTTGGTTTGTTGAGCTTCCTACCACCTCAGAGCCCTCACACCTTCTGTTCCATCAGCCTGAACCACTCCACACCTTTGCCGCATTAACTCCTCCTCATCCTTCTGGTCTCGTCAAAAACCGCTCTTATTTAGGGGAGTCTCTTACAGTCCTATAGATTACGTTGGGATCCCCCATTACATCTTATTGTAGCTCCCTCGGCAGTAAATTTTTGTAATTATTTGCTTTATTCACCAGCTCCTTAAGGGCTTTAATAACGTTTTTGTCGTTGACCGTCATACTCCCAGCACACAATAGGTGCTCACTAAATATTATGAAGGGAACAAATATTACAAACAATTTATTAGAGCAAAAACTGGAATGTGTTAGTCTCCAGTCCTCCAAAAATTAGACATCAACGCAGGATTAAACGTGCCAGGATTTTATTCGAGGGGAAAAAAAAAAGTGTGGGGGGGTGGAGCGTGGAAAGCCGGGAGGGTCATCAAACTATGATGCAAGTCTGATCCTAGAGTGAAGAAGGGAAGACAGGAAGGTGGGGAGGACCATTATATACATTCCGGTGCAGCCTGGGCAGGTTCCCAGAGGCCAGCCAAAGTTGAAAGGCAGAGGAGTGCTCCCTCTCGCAGGAACAGCAAGCCCCGGAAACCCAGCCCCCTTCCCTGATTGGCTGGGAGTGCCATGGAAAGCGTAGTCCGGCAGCAGGGCGTGGCATTCAGAGGCAGCTGAGGGCACTGCTCAAGTAGCTTCCTGCTCCCTGAGGGGCAAGCCTGGGGTGTGTGGGGGTGGGGGGTATCGGGTGGGGGTGTTGTTCTCCTGGTGGCCAGGTAGCAGTTCAGAGGCAAGAGGGGACGACATCTAGATAATAGGGAGGAGAGAGATAACCGAAGGTATGGCTTCCACAAAAGGTTGGGGGGATCTTGATTCTGAGGCTTAGCAGGTAGTTATTGGACACACATTATTCTTTGACATTGAGGAAGATACAGTAGGCTGTACATGGGCTTTCTTCAAAAAGATTTAAGCTAGTTAAGAGACAAAGTAAACTCGCACGCATTCTTCTGAATCTCAGCTTTCTTGCTTCTAAAATGAGGATAACTCCATCTACCTGGTGTGACGTGGGTGGGACAGGTAGACGCAGTGGCTTCCTAGATAGGGTAGGTGTTCAACAACTAAGATTTGAATGAATTTAAATAATAACGATTCATTGCCTCACTTTTTCAGCTTTTCTAGTCACTTCAACAGGGCTGAGAGTTTTCTAAGTTTTCAAAGAAACTTTTGGCTTGAGATGTCTGCTTTCCATGTAATTACTCTCATCAACAGTCCCCTGAGGCTTTTTTTTTTTTTTTAAGAGAATATTTGAAGTAGAAGGACCACAGTTTAAATACGTGATCAAAAGCAAGGAAAGATTTAGTGTCGAGTTACTACACTGAAGGAAGTCTCTGGGAAAAGGCTTCTTGGTGTGTGGTTGGCCCAGTGAGCTCACTGTGGGGGTTGGTTCCTTAATTCTTAACCCCAAGGCAGTGTTCAGTTTGTTCTCCGTTACAGTGCAGTCACTGGGACATTGCTTAATCAGGTTCTTTCCATAGGCAAAGGCTGTTGATCCCTGCAGGAACTGGAGATGTGGGGTGGGGTGGATCTTCTCCCTTCCCCTCACTGCCAAAGTAAAGGGGTGGTCTGCCTTTGCCTTTCCCCACCCCCAATACCCTTCTGCTTCTTCTTCTTCTTCTTCTTTTTTTTTTTTTTAAGATTTTATTTATGTACTTGAGAAGGAGAGAGAGAGTCAGAGGGAGAAGCAGACTCCTTGCTGAGTAGGGAGCCTGATGCGAAACTCGATCCCAGGATTCCAGTATCATGACCTGAAACAAAGGCAGTCACTTAACCAACTGAGCCACCCAGGCACCCCTTTTTAAGATTTTATTTATTTGTTTGAGAGACAGACAGAGAGAGAGAGATAATACAAGCTGGAGGAGGCACATAGGAAGAGGGAGAAGCAGGCTGCCCGCTGAGCAGAGAGCCTGATGTAGTACTCGATCCCAGGACGCTGAGATCATGACCTGAGCCAAGAGCAGAAGCTTAACCAACTGAGCCACCCAGGTGCCCCAACACCTTTCTTATATATTCCTCTTTCAGTACATTTCCCTCCTTCAACCCTGCCCCCAAATTAATCTTATCTTGCTTTCATTTGTTGTACTGGCCTGTTCTTTCTAGGACTTGGTGTTTGTTTGTTTTTTTAAAGATTTTATTTATTTATTTGACAAAGAGAGAGATCACAAGTAGGCAGAGAGGCAGGCAGAGAGAGAGAGGGGGAAGCAGGCTACTTGCTGAGCAGAGAGCCCGATGTGGGGCTCGATCCCAGGACCCTGAGATCATGACCTGAGCCGAAGGCAGCAGCTTAAACCACTGAGCCTCCCAGGCGCCCCTAGGACTTGGTTTTAATTCACTAGGATTTCCAGAGCAACTAAGTAGTAGATGCAGATACTGTGCCTCAGTATTCTCATACATAGAATGAGGGGAATAGACTGGCTACATAGTATCAGATGTATAAATGAAATGTGAACTAATCTAAAAATGTATCACGGGAATGAAGAAGAAAGAGGTTTTCTGGGTGAGGAGGCTGCATGTGATTCAGAACTCACTGTTAATCATTGAGAAAGAGGTGAAGGAGACTCCATTCTGAGGAAGTAGCATGAGCAACAGCCACGTGTGTTTGCCATGCTCCAGGGAGACAGGTAATTTTTAATGGCTGGAAGACAGGGAGGGATCCAAGGACAGATGAGAAGGAAAAAGTGGCAAGGTGGGTGAGCTATGGTGGTCCTTGAAAAGCTTGTTCAGAAACATCCTTGGTCAAGGAGAGCCACTGATGTTTTAGAAGCAAGGGACAAAGTCTGAATTATTTGGGAGAAAAATCTCTATGTGAAGGACAAAACCAAGGCAGAGTAATACAATTAATTTTGGTGAGAGAGAATCGTTTCCACAAAAATGGAAATAAGAGGGCAGATCTGAGAGATAAAATGATGTGGCAGTAGAGAAGAAGAGGGCTTTGAAAGTTTCAAGTCCAAGGTTTCAAGCCCATGTATACTGGGGTCAGGGATGGGGCAGGATGCCGCTGAGAATGGGAACTGAGGAGGAGTATCTGCTAGGTTGGGAATGGGGGTCTTCACAATAGATCATGTTGAATTGGAGGGGCTGGCAGAATGTGTGTCTGGATGTGACACTGGAATTCAGATCTGGAGCTCAAGAATATAGTCAAGGCTGAAGATGAAGACTTGGGAGCTATCATCACAGGGGTAGTAGTTGGAATGGCAAATTGTTTCACTTCCTCAATCACCTAAAGAAAGGCATGGGTTTCCAGTTGCATGGGCAAGGGCAGGTGGAGGGATGTTTTCTGGTGCCTGGCTGGCTAGTCCTGATCCCTCCAACACAGCCCTTGGATCTTTGAGATTCCAAGAAAGGAGTACATTAGTCTTACCCTCCTTCACTTAGCACAGCTTTGCCTCTTTTCTCAGTTGTCCACTTCTAGTTCTGCAAACAACAGCTGGAGAGGGTGAGTGAGGGTCAACTTAGCAGCTGTGTGTTGGGAATCAAGAAGGCATCCAGGATGAAGATACTATCTGGCTACAGCTGCTGCCAAGATGAGTCTGTGTGTGTGTGTGTGTGTGTGAGAGAGAGAGAGAGAGAGAGAGAGATGTAGGAGAGAAAGAGAGAGATGGGGGGATTCATAGCAGGGAGTGGGTAAACATTGCTGGCCAACTTTCTTTTAAAGGTGGTAAATTATTCTTAAAAAGTTTTGATTCTGTATCAAGGATGAATTCATTTCATGTTTTATTCCAAATCCCGATGATGAGAACATTAGAAATCGACTTTTCTGGATCCTCCTATTGCTGGTGACCAGGCTTTGCTCACATACCCCGGCCACCTTGGCAACGGAGTAAGCTCAACACTCTGGAAGTTGCTTCCAGGCTGGTGCCTCAAGGAGAAGCACAGGGATCTAGAAATATGTGAGAAGATGAAAAGTTCAAGAAAAGGCCGTTGTTCCCAATCCCAGCTGAAGAGAAGCCTCTTCCTGGAGAGTGATGAGGGATTTGGGTGTGTGGTTTTGTTCCTGGCCAAACATAAGTCTTGAGCTGTGTAATCTGTTTCTAATCATAATTTGGATTATCCCACACACTAACCAAATGTTTGTTTGTCTGAGGAGGCCCATCTTCAGGCCCCAGAGAGGACTGATAAACCTCCACTCAACAGCCCATGTACTTCCGGCTGGTAGGCTCTTTCTGAAACTGGCAGGCAAAGACTGCTGCCTCTTTGTGCTGAGAAAGGGCTGGAAGTTCCTGTTCACAGTGTCCACACTTCTTCAGCCTGAAGCTGTCCCCTTTGGTCACTGTTGATATAATCCTTTCAGGGACCAGTTGGAAATGGCCGGGCATTGTCCCTGAGGCCAGGCCCAGCCACCGGGGCCATGTCAGGTGTGGAAGCAGGGCTCCTAGTAGGAAGCCACAGTGACTACTGAGACATCAGAAGTTTCTGGCTTTCTCCCAGGTCTTATTTTGACAGACAAGAGAGAAACCAAAGAGGCAGCCCAAGCTAACTAAAAGTTAGCTTAAAACTTAGCCTCTTAGGGGAAAAAATGAAACCAGAGAGGGAGACAAACCATAAGAGATTCTTAATCTCAGAAAACAAACTGAGGGTTGCTGGAGTGGAGGGAGTGGGAGGGTTGGGGTGGCTGGGTGGTGGACACTGTGCTGTGGTGAGGGCTGTGAATTGTGCGAGACTGATAAATCACAGACCTGTAGTACTGAAACAAATAATACCTTATATGTTAATAAATATAAATTAATTTTAAAAAAGAATCCCCTAGTAAGGGCCAGGGAAAAATTAAAGCAACAACAACAACAACAAAAACCACTTAGCATCTTAATCGTCCATATTCCTCAAGATAGTATGAGTTGGCAGTTTACTCTTGAGGACCAAGTAAATTTCATTGATTTTGAAAGTAGCCAACTTTTAAGAACTGTTTCACCCAGTTTGGAAATACACAGCTCTTTATGAAGGAAGGGTTGCACTTCAACACTACAACAATGGCCTAGGAGACAAGACAAGGGTGGTTTTGCTAAGTCAGGGTATGGGTGGCTTAGAGAAGATGAATGAATAAAAGGAGGCTGGCAATTTCACAGATGAAAATGGATTCCATTTCATTCATGATGTACAGGAAAACTTTACGTCATTACAACACTTATGGTGTACAGATGATATGGGTCCCACCCCTGCTGTGAGCACAGGACAGGATATGAAGAATCCCACCACTTTGTCACCATTAAAAAATCTCTCTCCCCATCTCTCCTCCTCTTTCCCTGCACATGCTTGCGTGTGTGCATATGTGTGTGTGTGTGTGTGTGTGTGTGTGTGTTTTCAAAAGAAATGTTAGTAGTAGTTTAGAGGGTAAGACATATAATTGATGTATTTCTCTTTTCAGGTCTTAGGAGGAAATACCTAAGAAGAGGTGATTAATTACTGTCTGAAAAGTGCTTTGAGATCCTCTGAAGGAAGGTAATTAGAAGTGTGAGACGTGGTTCCTAGATGTTGATTACAGTGATTATATGTGAAGAGTAGTGCTAGACTACTTCTGATGCATTCCTCTCCTGCATCTCCAAACAGGCAAGTGTGTGCTGGGAAGGGAGGAGAGAAGGGCTGGGAGGAAGAAGAGCTATTGGAACAAAGACTTGTATTTCCTGTGAAGTGGGAGGAAGATAGCCCTGGGGTCTCAGGGTCTTTGCAGAAGACGCACATCTGAGTGGGACCTGGGCCTCCTGTGTTCCCCAGGAGAGTCTGCCTCCTCACCCCCTGAAACTCTGTTGACTTTTAGGGTGGTCTCTTTGTTCAAGTTTTACCGGAGGACTCCATGACTGCTATATCGTCACAGGGGAAACCACCTTCTGTTTTCCAAGAAAACTGGAGGCTTGTTTTCTGGGTCATTGTTATGTGGGTAATAATCACAGAGCATTAAAATCTTTATTATTCTCTTCACAGTTTTTTCATTTGTGAAATTAGATAGGAACGGCATCTACCTCTTTGAGTTATTGCGAGCATTCGAAGAGGAATTGTGTCTCACACTTGCAATAGGGTCTTGTATGTTGGAAGTGCCAAATATGTGTTTGCTGCTGCTGCTGCTACTACCTATGAAAACTATAGACTCATTGAGAGCAGAGGATTATGACTAGGATTGCCATCATTATCAAAGTACTCCTAAAGAAACCAAGGTTGATTTAAAGCTAAATGCTCAAGTAGCTAAAATTATGCTTGGCACTCTTCCACTCCTGTTCTTCGTCTCTCCCTTTTTGTTCTGGCTTTTCCAAATTTCTGACCTCATGGCCATGGCTTGAGGTTTTCATAACGTGTTAAACATATCCACCATGAGTGCAAGCGATTAAAGGTACAGATACTTGCAAGGATGGATTCACACTTTCAAGGACACTGAAATCTTGATGATTTTATGAAAAACAAAGTAATAAATCCTTGTAGACCTCTAGCACTTTGAAGCTGGACTTTAGGGACCATCTAGTTCAAGTCCAGAGTAGGCAAATGATTTACCCTTGGAGAGCAGGCATAGCTGATTAATGGGAGAATGGGATTAGAGTCTTGGGTTGAGCTAGACAATTAAGAACTATGAACATGTGAAACGTGGTATGACTCCTTGTAAAGCTGCTTCTGTGGAGCTACACCACAGCAATACGCCATTAGTTTCCCAAAAAGGCTGCTATAAGATTGCTTACAAAATGGCATTTTGTGTCCTAAAGGAGATGAAGTTGAGGACGTCATCCTGATCCTGTTTATGCAAACATTCGAGTGGCCGTATCTTTCCGTTCTAAGCATTGAGAATAGCCGGCACTTCTGAGACAACTGTTTTCATCTGATGAACGTCATGAACTTTTTATGTGATCATTGATCACAGGATTAATGCCTTTTGAATTCGCTACTAGAAAGCTCAAGGCCAACTTTACATGCTACCTCTGTGAGTAAAAGCCAATATCTACTACAAATTATAGATGTTCGCTGTGGCTGAAAACTTCAGAGCCACTTTTCCTGAGCTGTGTTCCACTGAACACTAGCCATGGCTATTTCTTGGTGTGGGAGAGGAGTTTTGGGGTCCTGGACACTGTATCTTTTACCTCCTTCTTTGATAGTCTTGATGTTTTTATTGGTGTCTTAAATGTTCTGAGGAGTCTGATCATTTAAAATCAAAACAAACAAAAACCCATTTGAACTTTCTTTTTTAAAAATTTATTTGTTTATTTTAATTTTTTTATAATTTTTTATATTTTTTAATAAACATATAATGTATTATTAGCCCCAGGGGTACAGGTCTGTGAATCGCCAGGTTTACACACTTCACAGCACTCACCATAGCACATACCCTCCCCAACATCCATACTATTTGAACTTTCTTGAGCATTGTCCTTATAAAACTTGTTTGACCACAGAATCTTATTAAAATATTATCTCAAAAGTCTAGTTTTATATGAAGTATGTTTGGGGAAATACCACCTTTCAATAACATGTAATCAAATCCTGTTTATTGGATTTATGTCAGTACAAAGGTTGTTCTTGACAATGTGACTCTTCCCAGTTCTGCACAGCAGGGAGAGAGTCCAGGTGGGGATATCAGACCAGTCAACTGAGGAAGTCCCTTTGAGTTTGAAAATTTGGTGATCCCTGATTTAATAAGTGAAGAAAAGTTTTTCAAGAGTGTCTGCTCATAGAATTACAAATTTAAGTTTACTGACATGAAGACTAAAGCTAGAAATCAAAACATTATATAACAGTTCTGGCATTTTTTAACATCTAATCTAAAAGATGGCTTTAAAAATTATGTTTTTAAAAGCAATCCCCTTCCCCTACAAGGAGTGTAAAACAAAGATGAGAAAATCATCCTTTAATTCTATTAGGATCCGGTTGATTTTACAGAGCATCAAAGTTAAAAGTTATAAAATTTTCATCTGAACTCCTATTGGGTTATAGAATTTAACCCCTCCCCCTTCCTGCTTTGATGAAGGCTTACATAATGGGGGTGATACAAATTCATGGTGTATCTTGAGGGGTTGTGCAGCTGAGTTTCTTCCTCAAGCCCATGGTGCATGTAGAGCCCGAAATGTTCATTTCCCAAGCACCTTTGCCTTTAAGATCCCTTCCCCTCCACTCTCCATTAAAACTCAACAAACAAAAAGCAACAGCAAGAACTTCAAACCCTAGCCACAGGTTTATTACTTAGGTGGGAGCCTGGGACTTGCCTCAGACAACACACTCAGCCTCTGGAGTTGCTCCATTCCTTTGACCGGTGAGCCTAGGCCCAAGGACAAATTTCCAAGGGCAAAGTCACCTTTAAAGAGAAGGGATAGGCTCTCCTGCTCAGGTCCTTGGTTGACATCCAGCTCCCTCAGCGGCCTACCTGAAGTGATACCATACCTCCAATGTCTTTCATTACCTTTCCTCTTGTGTATGACTGTGGGAGATGCGCAGTTTTGTTATTTCTCTGGCCCCCTTATCTCTCTGATTGTATTTCTGTGTTTTTGTCCGTGTGCAGCAATGCCTGCTACATGTCAGGTATTATGTCACAAAAATGCATATGCCCTGGTCCTTGCCCTTGAGGAGAGCACAGTGTAGACAAGCAGATGAGCACTGGAAACAATTTCCATTCGGTGTGACAAAGACTCCACAAGAGCCATGCGTGATGACCAGGGAGGCAGTAATGGAGGTGGCATTTGGGTCTAGTCTGAGAGAATGTGTTGAATACGGATTTTTCCATTAATAGAATTACTTTTTTCTGCTTCATGGCAACCAGCCTGCTAGATGGGGAGGTATTGTTTTGGATTAAATCAGGAGACTAACTGACAGAATCTATTAGGTAAAGCCTAGACTCTTATTCCAAGCAATTCAGTGAATGTTCAGGTCTTAATCATTTCAGTTATCAGAGGACAAGACCATCTAGAAAGTAGACTCTCTAGAACTTAGTCTTGAGTTTCCCTGATGTAAAATATTCTAGCGATAGTCTTCGGTTTAGGAAATTCCTAGAATTAGCTTTGCTTTATGTTCAATGATGCCTATTTTCCCAATCTCATGGCAGACAGAAAATAAATGGCATGTTTTTAAATTGCTGTTTGGATGAAAATAAAGCTCATTACTGAAGAACAGGTTTTAATTTAAATTTCAGAAGAAATTTTATAAAGCGCAAGAACGTGTGGGGTAAACTGGCTCCTTGAGTTTGCTATTTCTTAGCTGACACCGGAAGGTGTCAGACCTAGTACTGGGCAGAATTGTGTGGATTTTTTTCAAGTAACTTTTATGAGTCAAATCCATGGCTGTCAATCATGTGACATAGTACCCATCACTTCTCTGGCTGTACGAATAGTTCTCTAATTTGATGCTAGTAAATAATTTCTTTAGCAAATACTCTTTTTCTTTAGACTTAGCATGTCAGGTCTTCCCTTTTCACCTTCCCAAAATTTAATTTAATAATGATTTTTGACTGCTTAGGTTTATTATATCCAGACCTGATAGTATCTTCATCTTCTGTTCTCTTTGTGTTGAGAGGGTGTCCATCCCAGTGGTTTTCCAGACCACCAAATCTGAATAGGACCCTTCACCACCCAAACCATGGGGCTAGCTTAGCCTTTGAAAGCAGCACGTATTTTCCACTTTCTGGTTTGAAACTTAGGATCTTCTATTTCCACATCTGAGAGTTTTGCTCCCCGTGATCTGTCATCCTACACACCCTCATGGTATTTTAATACATATATGTGACTCTGACCAGCCCACAAACTCATTAAGAACAAGGAATGTGTCTTATTTGTCTTTGTATTCCATAGTTCCTTACATAAAGGAGGTACTTAAGAAATATTTGTTAAATATATATATGTTTATCCTAAAAGATCATAAATTAGACAATTGGATGTAAGTTGTTGCCTTGTGCAAGATGTGAAAAAGAGAAAATATCACATATGCAGTTCTTAAAACATGACTTCTCATAGCAATTTTTTTTTAAAGGGCAGATCGAGGAATGTCCTCATAAATGAAATGTGAATTCCTCCCCAGTGTGATCCAAGAGTCGTGATTTACTTTGTGCTCAAATGGGGCATTCTACTTTAGGATCTTGCATTTGTGGATTAGATACTCAAGAAAGGTGATATCGGGGAGCACCTGGGCGGCTAAGTTGATTAAGCATCTACCTTTGGCTCAGGTCATGATCCCAGGGTCCTGGATTTGAGCCACACATTGGACTCCCTGCTCAGTGGGGAGCCTGCTTCTCCTTCTTCTGCTCTCCCTGCTTATACGCTCTCTCTGTCAAATGAATAAATAAAATCTTTAAAAAAAAAAGGTGATATCTGGACTGAAAGTGAAGGATATTGCTGTCTGTGGAAGACTAAGACAAACTTGCTTCTGTATCTCTCGCCTAAAATCCCAGTAACACAGTTATCGGCTACTGGGCGTCTACTCTGTGTCAGGCATTCAGAGGCACATGATTTCATTTAATCCTCACAAGCGATTGACTTCCTCTAGGTCAAATAAGTAAAATGTACCTCAAACTAAACCCAGGGACAAGCCTCCCCCAACCTTGGCATTCTCCCAGGACTCTCTGTCCCAGTGGATGAAAGCTTCATCCACTTCCTCCGGCGAGAAACCTTCCCTCTCTGTCCAGCTTCTGAGTCTTGCTGAGGTAATGTCCACCCATCCATAGACACCCTGCACGGCTTCCATTCCGGCTCCAGCCACCATCTGCCCTCCATGGATGGCTCAGTAGCCACCTCGGTCGTCTTCCTTGCCCTCCTCAAATCTATCCCCTGCACCAAAGCTTGAGTGGTCTTCTCAGAACTCATGTATGCCCACGTAATTTTCTTGATTAAAAATCCTCCACTGATTTTCCTATTCTCTCGTAGGGCACAGACCAAAGTCCTTAACCAGGTCCACCATGCCCTGCTTGGTTTGGCTTCAGATGACCTCTCCAGTCTCTTCTCATCTTCTGGGCTTCCACTATTCCAGCTGTTTCCTGAGCCTACATGGCTCTTCCCTTCCCTTTTAGAGTCTAGGCTGTTGCCCGCTCTGCTGACAGAGCTCAGCTCCATAGCATCTTCCTCGAGGGACTTCCATGTACTTTATGCATGTGTGCCTGTTTCATAGTTTTAAATTTATTCATACTTGCTTAATTTTTTTATTACTCTCTGACTCTCCTATGAGCCTGTAGGTTGTATGAGGACAGGGTAGGCCTGTTTTCATTCATTAGACCCTAGCCCAGAACCTGAAGGAGGTGAATAACTGGGGAGTAGGAGTATTCGTTGTATAAATTAGCACACAAACAGCAGCTGCCAGGCAGCAGAACAGATCTGAACCCAGAAATTAACACCCCATGTCTTTGGTATGTGGCCAGGCCCCCAAATGGCCATTCTCATCAACGGACCACAGGTGTGGAGACAGAGGAAGGTACACGTGGGGAGTCTGGCTCATGCCTCCCTCTGGGCCAGGGAAGGGCTGTCCCCATAGCTTGTGATCCTTCAACACCACCCTGCTCTAGCATTACTCCAGGCACTTTGTGTAGTTTCTAGCAATTAATCTCCCTCCACAAGCCTTTCAGGAGGTTAAGTAACTTGCCTACAGTCACCCAGAAATTAGGTGTGGAGCCTGCGTTCAAGCCTGAGTGACTTGGCTCTCGATACACATTTGCAATCTTTTTGCTGTCTGTCCTTGGCTTACTTTGTCCCATGTTCCCCCCCCCACCCCCTCCCCACCACGAGACACTCTCTGATTTTGGTTGTCTGTTCTTTTTCTTTAAAATCTGCACCCATTTCTTCTCTAATTTATCCTTTCCCTTCTCTTCCCTTGCCTGTTTCTTCCCTCTGTCTTCCCTCCCTTTCTCCCTCATAATTCCATTAGTGAGGAGAACCATGACGTTATTTACCTGGAATTTATATTTCAGGAAGGTATTTTTCTCAGCAGCCCGGAGCTTCCTGCCCACTTTGCAACTTTGTAGGACAAAATGCAGATAAGCATTATAAATCTCAAAGCGCGTGCACTCTTACTTTTATGATTCCTTGAGATATAGTTTTAAAATCACCTCTGATTTTGGGCTTTGAATTTGGACTAGTAAAGGTAGTAAAGGCAATATAAAGAAAGGGAAATAAACTTCAAAAGTGCCTTTTTTTTTTTCTCTCTCTCCCTATGAGAAGTCCACTATACATTTTGGAGATGCTTCTCAAATAAAATTAGATTCTCTGGCTGCCTGCCACTTCCCTCTGCATTTCACTTCTTTTCTCGAAATTGCCAGAGCCTCTCTCAGGACACGAGGTCATCTGAAGCAAGAAGAGCGTGTTCAGGTGCCACAGGTCCTACAGAGGGCTCAGGCACACTGATTTGCATTTCTGGGTCAGCGTGATTTCACTTTCATTGAACCGTTTTACTGACCCTCGTTTTTCCACACTTTGACTCTTCCCACCTTCTGAGAGCAATCAGTGTGCTCCCCCTGCAGACAGTACTTGGCGCCCAACACCCCAAGCGTGCAGACTACCCACACTGACCTTTTCAAGGTGCCCAGCATCACTAAGGTGCTTTCAGTGAGACACTGGCCAACATTTGAGGTGTCTCTGGATGCAGGTTTTATTCACATCTAAAAAGATAGTTTTGTGTGTTAATAACAAAAATGAAATGAACATTATAGGATACGTTCTCAGATATGTCCATGGCGGTCACGGTTCTGCACTTCCCGTGTGGGTGTTAATCCTTGATGTCTTGAGAGCAGCAATGGAGAAAGACAGATGTCCTATTCTTTCTCTTTTGTATGAGTCATGCCGGGAATTTGGTGAAGACCCGCAGTGTGTCAGGGGGACATGACACATATCTAAGTCTTTACAATAAGGCTCTTTCCAGGAACCTGGGTAGGTCTGTGGGTTAAGTGTCTGCCTTGGGTTCAGGTCATGATCCAAGGGTCCTGGGATTGAGCCCCGCGTCAGGCTCCCTACTTAGCAGGGAGCCTGTTTCTCCCTCTCCCTCTGCTGCTCTGTTTGTGCTCTCTCTGTGTCAAATAAATAATTAAAAAAAAAAAAAAAAGGAATAAGGCTCTTTCTGCTCTCTTATTCACAGTGTAATTTCTGTTAAGAGGGAACAGAGACCCCTGAAAAGCTTTAGTTACTTGTGCTATGATAGGTATAGGTCATTAGTTGTTCTTCTGTGATAAGGTCCACCTGGCTAGAAAACCCTTGTGCAAAGGTGAATGTGCATCATAAAATGCAAAATGCTGTACAGATGTTGGATATGAACCCGATGTTAGAATAATTGAGATCAAATATGAATAAAATGTCTGTTTCCCGAAGCATTGCCTCAATCACTAAGAATAACTTTATTGCCTTTTTCTTATTTATTGCGTTTTCTTAGGAGTAATAACATAATTGTGTGATACGTGAATTATATCTTGACATTGTTTAGAAAAATGTAGTAACAACATTATTAAGAAGATAGGTAAACAATGAGAATCAAATAAAAATCACCAATATTCCCAGTTCCCAGAGAGAACCGCTGGTAGCATGATTTATTTTCTCTTGGTTTTGGTCTGTGAATACCGACCTGAAATAGTGCAGTAAGTCGTGTTGAAATCTTTTTCACAATGTGTTATGAACATTAAATATTCTTCTGCTTCTGCACAGTGTTCTGTAACATAAATGTTTTATAAAGAATTTAAACAATTCTCTGTTGTTGGACATCTAGGCTGTCTCCAAGTTTTTGACAATATGTGTAGCTCTCTAATGAGTATCTTTATGGCTATATTTTAAGCACATCTATGATGCTTTCTTAGATGAACTTCTAGATATCTAGTTGCTAAATCAAAGAGTACTTATTCTTTTAAGATTTTAAAGCACACACACGCACATGCACTCCTCCAGAAAGGCTGAATCCATTTATACTAGCAGTGTATATCATTGTACTTATTTTTATATATATTCCCCAGCACTCCATATTATTTTCAATATTTTTCCAATTTGACAAATGAAAAATGGTGTCTCATGCTTGCAATTTCCACTCCTTAGATTCTTAATGTCCTGAAGCATCCTTTCACATGATTATCGGCCATTTACAAAGTATTTACGTCCTTTGAACATTTTTCTTAGGCACTGTATATCTTTCTGTCAATTTTTCAGGTTTTTAAAAGCTAATAAGGCTATTAATTCTTTGTCATCCTTTTGATTTGAGTTTAAAAAAAAAAACAACTTCTTAAATGAAAGTGATGCGAATTTTTCCTTAGAAAGAAAAGTAGCTGAAATTGGTGACACGAACAAAGTCTGCTCCTGACTGCTTTCACCTGGTATGCGCATGGGTTTGTGAACTTGGTGTATGCCTCAGTTGCTTTCTGGCAGAAACTCCCAAATCAAGAGTCAGAAAACATCATCTTTACGAATAGTTGTGGTTTCATTTTGAGATAAATAATTACTGAAGTTAAATAAGGGAAAATTACAAATACTTTTGAGCATTCGCCGATTTTGTATTTATATCATCCATTTCTAAAGACTTTCAATTCCCAATTTTTTTTTATTAATTTTATTTTTTTTTAAATATATTTTTATCCCCAGGGGTACAGGTCTGTGAATCGCCGGGTTTACACATTTCACAGCACTCACCATAGCACATACCCTCCCCAGTGTCCATAACCCCACCCCCCTCTCCCAACCCCCCTCCCCCCATCAACCCTCAGTTTGTTTTGTGAGATTAAGAGTCACTTATGGTTTGTCTCCCTCCCAATCCCATCTTGTTTCATATATTTTTAAAGGAAAATTTATGTTTTCTTCTGCTTCACCGACTTCATGTGTGGGGTTGTTGTTTTCTCTATTTTAGCAGTAATCGAAATCAGGACAAACACAGGCCAGAACTCCAAGGCAGATGACAGGGACTCCTAAGACTGGATGGTCTGCTGGGCTGGGTACTTAAACAGAAGTTGATGTTGGATGAGAACACATCCTTCCTCCCTGTCCCTTCCCTTGCTGCCCTCTCCCTCTGTCTCTCTTTCTCTCTTTCCCCTCCTTCTTTTAAATTGGCTACAGGACCTTGGGTAACACTCCCCTTTGCTTCTAGGCAGAAGGAAATAATAGTCCTCTTCCTGCCTGAGGCAAGAGGTTGGGGGAGGTGGTTGAGCGGCCAGTGAGATCTCTTAAACATGCAAAGGACGATTTTTTTCCTGCTACTTAAAAATGTAACTGTGCTCAGGTGTGCACACACTCAGATGCATGTGTGTATCAGCTGGCACACTTGTGTTGCTCAATCACTCAGTTGTAGATTTTCTTTTTCAGTTTGTCTTTCAGGATGATAAAATGTACATGTGGTATTTAAATCTCTAAGAAGACTGCTATTTTTTAATGACTGGCTGTAACTCCTTTTATTAACTAATGGAGACAGTGTTGACTACATCTTAACCAAGGAGGTGTGGTGTGAGGGTAATTAAATGGGTCCGTTAAGTTGCCCCTTGTCTGGAAAAGGACTGCCATCTTTAAATAGAGCGAGGACATGGCTTATCTCCAGATTGTGGGGTAAGTGAGGATAATACTTTTAGTGATGAAGTTGGCATTTCCCATCTGTGGTACTTCAAACATAGTCCTCCTTCTCTGTACTAATCACAAATACAAACTCTGCTGATACTTTGACCATCTGGCTTTCCCATCACACCGTTTCCATACCTGGAGATTCAAAGCAGACCTTTGATTGATGTTTTTCAAAATTCTCTCATAAGATTCAAGGACAGACGGAAAACATTCTTCCAAAATTGTAAATGGTAGAGTGAGCTTTCATGACTTTTGTTACTGCTTTAGCATTGTTAATGATCTTAGCTTGTGGATTTTTCAAAAATGCATTTTTTTTTTAAAGCAAAACATGGCATTCTTAGTCGCTGGTTATGTTTGACAGTGTCTGAGCTAAGATTTAAGCAGTGGATAATAGTAGTCCCAAGTTCAATGTGAAGCTCAGTGAGTTCTATATTCTAGTTTAATTAAAATATTTATATGTTCATGGTCTACTTTCTCTTCGGGAGCCAGATACCACTTTCATTTGGTCAGCTAGCTGGTTCTGCTAATTGAATCGTCATGTAAAATACCACTTTGAATCTGTTCCAGGGTATGGCATTATTCCGAATTATTACTAAATTTAGCCATTTCCACAGACCTATCCGCCTCTATCTGCCTTGGTACCAAGCCTAGCTTGGGTTTCAAGGGCTGCTTTAGAAAGATGCAGTAGGCCACAAATTTCATTTTCTCTCCTTAGTCACTCCCCAGGCAGCAATTTGCCTTCTTTTTCCTGTTTCCTAAGTTTTAAGAAGAGTGACAGACAAGGTATTGAGCTTTGGTTTCTCTCTAGATTCTGTCAGTTTCCTCAAACACAGTCATCTCCTCTCTTAGCCCCTGGTGTGCTGCTGGGGATTACTGGGCTGCACTGGCCAGCTGCTGCTTCACCCCTGCAGAGCTATTTGCTTTTAGGGAGCTAGGAGCTAATTCCCCTAAGTATTACATACTTGGAGACTCTTTGGCATGAACAATGGTGTAGAAGCAGGAACTCTCATCCCTTTCCTGGCATCAGAAAAAAGAACCCGGGTGTTTTAATATCCCATTTTTTCCTTCCCCTTTTAGTTCAGATGAGGGAACAGGTGTGGTCTTGTGGCAGAAGGAAGATGACCCTGGCTAGGATTGTTTTGTCTGTTAGCTCTGCCTCGGTGAGGGAAAGCCTTTTAAATAATTATTTGTTGTTTGAAAGGTCCAGGGCATGGGGAGACAATTAAATACAAGATTTGGACCATCCACTCTGAACTATGTAGCATTATTGATAAATGTAATAAAAGAAACTTTCATCAAGTTCAGAATGAACTTGAAACACACTGCTGCCTCACGGGTGGGTGTACTTCCTTCTTTCTTTGTAAAGCTTCACTGTAAGTAGCCCCGTGTGAAACTGGAACTCCATGTGGGGAAAGAGGACGGGTGGAGGAACCGTCATGTTATTAAGTTATTGCGAATGTAGTGACTGGTGATTTCACACGTACGCATTCCACATTTTACAGGAAGCTCACACATATAAGAAACCATGCCCTGCTGGCCCCTTACCACCGGATTTTCCATTGCCTGCCTCTAAAATCTAATGTTTGCTTATTTGATCATGCCTGTTGCTCTTCTATAGTGCAGAAGGAATGTGGTCATGTGAATTTCAAGGGTAAGAAAGCAATCTACGTGTATCAAGCAAATCTAAAGGACAAAAGAAATTTTTTCAGTCACTCACTGCAAAATATGTTCTTCCTTCTCTTCACAATGCTTCCTTTGAGATGGCTTTTTTTGGTTGTTGTTGCTTTTTTTTTAATGAAACCAAAATAATCTTGCCAGTAGGGTCATGGAAACTTTTACCAACTCCATTTGTTCATAGTTGCCCATCCCTTCTTGTTTCTTTTCCTTCTTTATAGACAAAAATCTTAAAAAAAAAAAAAAACTTATTTGACTTCTTTTTCCATTATAAAAAGTAATTTCTAAATAAAAGCTTGTAAAAATTTAAACAATATAAAGGCATACAAATTAAAAAGCACACTGTCCCCCAGTCCCCTTTCTTCCAACCATATTTACTTTTTTTCTTTTTAAGAGTTTATTTATTTATTTGACAGCACAAGTAGGCAGAGAGGCAGGCAGAAGCAGGCTCCCTGCTGAGCAGAGAGCTCGTTGTGGGGCTCAATCCCAGGACCCTGAGATCATGACCTGAGCTGAAGGTAGAGGCTTAGCACACTGAGCCATCCAGGCGCCCCAGCTGCATTTACTTTTTATCTGTTGGTAGAACCAGAGTCAGTTAGAGTTTCTTTCATTTTCCTTTCCTTCCCTTTCCTTTCCTTTCCTTTCCTTTCCTTTCCTTTCCTTTCCTTTCCTTTCCTTTCCTTTCCTTTCCTTTCCTTTCCTATTTTCTTCTTCTTCTCTCACTCTCTTTTAAGATTTGTTTATTTATTTGAGAGAGAGAATCCTCAAGCAGACACCCTGCTGATGTGGAGCCCAGTGTAGGGCTCAAACCCTGGACCCTGAGATCATGACTTGAGCCAAAACCAAGAGTTGGACATTTAATGACTGAGCCAGCCAGGTGCCCCTCAGGTTGATTTTCTATGAATTCTTGTCAAGTATAGTAAAGACACATGGAGAACTGAATACCAACTCCTCTTTCTCAATACACATGTTTCCAGAAGGGGAGAGAAGGTTGAACTAGACTGAAAAGAGATGGGAAGGAAGATGCAGCTCCTTTCTCCTCCCTTAGAGATCAGCTCCTTGAAGGTGGGATTTCTCTATTAACTATCTTTATAAATTTATCAGGTTAGGAAAATGCCTATCACAGGGTCGGGAGATTGAGCCCTGCATCAGCTCCTTGCTGGGCATGCAACTGCTTAAGATTCTCTTTCTCCCTTTCCGTCTGCACCTCCTCAACCCCGGACTTGCACAAACCCTCTCTCTTGGAAAAAAAAAAAAAAAAGAGTATTGAAAAGCAGGAACTAACTGGCTAAGGTTAGGCATAGTTCACAGAAATAATTTAGACCTTTTCAGTCTATCAGAGGCTTCCTTGCTTGCATTTTTATGTCTACCTTAGGTTTTTAATCTGTAAGCAGCTAGCATGTGCTACTTTGAGGTTTAGTACCATGGGTAGTTGCTGCTAAATTAAACTAATATTAAAGATAAAAGCCTATTTGGAATAAATCCATATTTAGAAGAGGAAACTCTGAATCATTTCTACCATTTATTCACTGGGGGATTTGTACTTCAAAGATCACTAAGATTCATAGGCTCACCACCTCCTTTTGGGAAAAAGAGGCCAGACAGAATTCTCTAGACTTAGTGCCATCTCTCCCACCACCATGGCCGCAATAGGAGTCAACATCTGACTAAAAGGATAGCCTGCTTGAGGTAGCCAAGAGTGGCCCTGGATTGTTATTGTCTGAACCAATCACAGGGAAGTCTGAACTTGAGGCAGAAAGATCCAGAAAGAGAGAAAATCAGACTCATTTACAAAACAAGGTAGTCCAGTGCCAATGCCGAAAACAAGGGATGTGGAAAGAGAAGGCAGTAAGCCAAAACTATGAGGCAAGAGATGACTTCAGTAATGGAGGCGATGAAAGAAGGTATAAAAAACCATCAGTAGAACAAGCCTGTAGACAAAAGAATAGGGTGCTGGAGATGCTTCGGGAGCGGCAGGATGCTGGAGAAACTTGTTTTATTCCCAACAACATTCTAGTTCTCCATGAGGCCTGCCATGTAGCTCTGGAAACCATTCACTTTGGTTCCTCAGCCCTCCCAAGTATCCCTACAATGGAAACTCTTACCCTGAGGTGAATGAGTAGTCTTCATATTTTGCAACTTGAAAAATCCCCATTTGTAAGACGAGCAGGTTGTTTAGAGAGAATCACAAATGTTCCTTCCTTTGCAGTTTGAGAGAGATATCATAGGATGACACACAGATGGCCTGGGCAGAGCTTTACATGGTGGCAAATGCTTTGCTAGGGTCACCACAATTCAAGGTCTTATTTTCTCTGCTGTAGACTTTGAAATTTGATTTCATCCATGTAGACAGTGTGGGCTTACACCAAGTAGGAGATTTCTAAATCATCCAATGTATGAATGGCAATGTGAGGTAGAGCTTTCCAGAGATAGGGATCCCCTTGTTACAGTTTTTGGCACTATTGAACATCTTTTCTTTATCAAGACTCTCTGTGGGCTCTTCACCCTTTTTTCCTGAGCATTACTTCTTTTCCTCCTTCAGTTTCATAAATACATATGTTCCTTATGGTTTGCCTTTCATCTCTTTTTGTCTCCTTGCCTTCCATGGAAATGCCCTCCCTGCCATGATTGTCCTCTATCCCCTGACCACTTTACCACCTTCCCAGATTTCCAAATCTCTTGGTCATTTGCACCTGCAACTCTCACTAGTATCTCATTTTCACTGAGTTCAAATGGAAATTATTTTCTTTTCCTCCAAAGTTCTTCCTTCTATGTTCTTTCCCCTTCTCTAACATAGGACCTCAGTGAACCGAACTCAAAGTTCAGAATCCTTTTGGCTTCCTTTTTTTCTCCTTGTGACCAACAGTGATCATTGCAAAGTCCTAGCAATTCTCCTGGGTAATGCCAGTGTCATCCAATCCCCTTTATATTCATTATCTGATGCTGCTTCATGAAGCAGGTTGAGGTATAGCTGCTTAAACAAGTCATATTTATTGGTTCACACAGTTCCTGGGGGTTAGGAATCTGAGAGTAGCTTAGCTTAGTTGGTCTCATGAGGTTTTAGGCAAGCTCTTGCTGGGGCTATTGTCATCTCACAGCTTGATGAGGGCTGGAGAATCTGCTTAAGAGATCGTCCATGTGTTATTAGCAGGTCTCTGTTCCTTGCTGGCTGTTGGCCAGAGACTTGAGCTCCTTTCCAGGTGGGTCACTCCATAGCTCTGCTTACCACAGATGGCTGGCTTCTCCTCACATGTAGAGAGAGGAGGGAGTGAGAAAGGGAGAGGAATGAGGGAGGGAGGACTCAAGATGGAAGCCACAGCCTCTTTATAACCCAATCTTGAAAATCATACATCATCGGGTTTGCAATATTCTATCTGTTAGAAGCAAATCATTAAGTACAGCCCATACACAGCATGAGGAAATTAAGGGAGAAAAGTCAAAGAATTCATGGACATTTTTATTTTTCAAACCACGACCCCTCTTCTTTGTTTCTACTTCCATGGTCCTAGGTCAGGCTCTTATCACTACTCACCAGTATTTGTTCTTAAGATAAAGGCCAAGATACTTCATCTGGGCTACCAGATCCACATCCCTGTTCCTGTGCCTCCACTTGACTGCATTCTATTTATTAGTTGGTTGGCTTTTTTCTCTTTCTGGTTCTTTCTCTCCCTGTCTCCCATATTCAAACTTCCCAAGAGAGAAGCTTTCATTGATTCTGGCAGTCAAGAGCTGGTGTCACTCCAGGTCACCTCATAGGGGAGGGCTTTAGGGAGTCTGCCCTTTGGTCAGGTGTTCGCTCCTGGCCCCATCAGCTGTGGCCAGGATGGTGGATGACTTAACCCTCCCTCATGCTCCCCTTTCTCAAGCCACATCCCCCCACATCCGGTTATGCTCCACTGGTCTTTTTCGAAGGTTACAAGGGCCATTTTCCCTCCTGCCACAAAGCCTGTGCTTGGCCTGCCCCTCTGCCTGGCCAGCTCTTCTTTCCAGTCCCTGCTTGGCATACTCCTGGCATCTTTACACTCCAGCACATGTTACCTCTTCAGGTAAGAGTTCTGAATCCCTTCATCTATGTTAGGTTCCTCATGAGCTCTCCCAACACCCTGTACTTTTCCTTCACAACTCTTGCTTGTGTGGTTGTTTAACAGTTGATTCCTCCATTAGACTGTAGCCTCCAGGTGGGCGGGGACTCTTTTGCTCACAATGTCCGACACTGGCAGTGAACATGGTATCTATTTATTATAATAAGTCTCCAGGATCCTCTGTCATACGCATAGTGACATAATTACTCTTTTTCCTGCATTCATGTTTCTCCCTTGCTCACACATTTTCAGTGGTTGTTGAGTGCCATCACTCTTTTTTCTGGCGTTCAAGGCCCTTCGTAATGGGTGCCAGCTCTCTTTTCTGGTTTTAATTTCTCAGCATTCCTTTGAACAGACCCAATAATTCCAACTGAATTGAATCACTTGCTGTTTCTGAAGCGCACTTTATGCTTTACTTTTTGTATCTTTGCTCCTGTTGTTCTCTATATCCTGGAATGTACTCTTACTGAGATGATACAAGAATCTCTTTTATAGGAAACCTTTTAGTGTGTATCTTGCAGGTTGCTTGTTTATATATATACCTCCTGAAAATTTGGCTGAATTTAATTTTTATCATAGATATGACATTTCTCTCTTAAATACTATAAGAAAATAAGAACAGTTTCTTTCTCAAAGACAACACCTTTTTTATGTTTACAAATGAACAGTAATCTCTTTATATCAATTAATATTTAATCCACATTATATTTCTTCAGTGTCCCTCAAGTGCTTAATTATAGTTGACTTAGTCAAAATAAGAGTCAGACCAGGTCCACACGTTGCATTTGGGGTTTATGGTCTTGATTGACTGTTGATCGCTTATAGCTTGGGCCCGTGTCATTCAGCTTGGCCTCGGCCATGTAGGTCTGACAGTTCTAGGGCACAACCAGCTTGAAAACCCCAAGAAGGTCACAGGTTCAGAATTTTGACTGCTCTGGGAGCAAGCTAAGATGACCCAACTATTTCTTCCTAAACCCTTCCAGGAATAAAATCTGGCCTGATCTTCTGCTCCCTGCCCCCTGTTGGCCATGCTCCAGCCACACTGATCTGCTGTCCCTTGTCACTCACTGTGCCCAGGTCCTTCATACACCAAGGCCCTCCTCTTTGCTTCTGTGGCTGCCTAGATTGATTCTCTAGCTCCCACTTCCCTGCCCTCCTTCCGTTCTCCTGCCAGCCCTCCTTTGCACACCCATTATTTGCCTGATGAATTACCATTCTTCCTTCAAGAATAAAGCACAAATGTTACTTCTTCAGAGAAGCTCTTATTTATTTGTTTGTTTGTTTTTTGTGCCTCCCCCAGCTCCATGCCCAGAGTAG
Organism: Lontra canadensis; assembly: GCF_010015895.1. Taxonomy (NCBI): domain Eukaryota; kingdom Metazoa; phylum Chordata; class Mammalia; order Carnivora; family Mustelidae; genus Lontra; species Lontra canadensis. Next base: position 142,446 of record NW_022631260.1, on the reverse strand, counting down.
GCCAGAAACCCCTGTTAAATTCTCTCATTGGACCATACTTTTCTTCTAGAGCACCTATCCAGTTGCAATTAAATAATTACTTATGAAATTATCTTTTGAATGTGTCTTTTCCCAGCTAAGATTTACAGCTCCATAAGGGAAAGAGCCATATTCGTAGTGCCCACAGTTTTATCCCAGAATTTTGCAGAGGGCCTCACAAATACAGATGATCAGTAGAATATTAATGAGCGGTTGGATGGACGGATGGGTAGAGGTAGATATGAAACCAGTCAAGTTTCTGGGGAGCTTTGAACAGTGGATTGACTGGGCAATTTGGATACTGTAGGGCCTCCTTTGAGTCTGGGAGGGCAGATTCAGAGAAGGGTCAGAGATAGACTGCTTTTGGCTAAGAGAAGGTGAAAGGAAAGACATTTGTTCCATAGTATCAACCTGACCAAAGGATGTCATTACTTTCTTTGCATTTCCTCCTGAGATATGAGAAATTTCTCAAACCCATTCATCCTTGAAGACAAATCACAAGGCAATTTGAAAGTCCCTGAAATTTCTTGGCTTCAAAAATTTTTTCTTTTTAGGTGAGCATGTCAGAAATTGATGTCAAAGAAAGACAGAGCCTCAGATACCACACAGTTCCCTGAGAATTACTAGACTCAACACAACAAAAAAGTCTGTTACAAAGCAATGTTCCTCTTCTGGAGAATTTCTAAATAATATCCTACAGAGATCTCAGCAGTTCCTTCCATAATGTTCTGAGCAAATGCGTTGGAGCCACTTAAGCACAGTGCTTTCCTCCTGATGGCAGAGCCCACAGACACTATTTACATGCACCAGTGCCATTTAGATCTTAACTATAAATTACAGCATAAAGGTTAATAGAACTGAGCCAAGCTTTAAGAAGGGCCTTCTGCACAAAATTGCTTCATATATTGGTGGATAATAATAGAAATAAACACTGAAAAGAACAAGAGGTGTGATGGGGATGAAAGAGCAAATTTCTTTGAATATTACTGGAAATCCCTATCAGGGGATCCACAGGGCAGAGATGTTAATTTCTAGGGAACTTTTTTATTCCAACAGCAGAAAATTCATTTTCTGGTCATTTGTTTTCTATGGCCTTTTGGCCTTCAGTTGGTAAAACAGTCCATTTAAAATGCCTCCTGAATGAGCTCCACGATTTTCCTTTGGGGCTGATAAGGTCTACCTCCTGAAAGAGCAACAGCTAGCAATGTTGGTCAGGGAGGCCTTCCACTTCCCCAACCTTATAAGTGGCCAGTGATGTCTTTAAGCGGGGGAAAAAATGCCCACCTGCCTTCTGTGATGGGAATGTGGTGATCACATGGTGTTCCTTCGGCCCCCGTGCATGTTGGTTATATTTCTTATCTGCTTTTGAACAGTTGCCGGGAACCTAAAACATTTCTAAGTCCATCACTCTCTAAAATGAAGCATGACAGCTACATGCCTGGCTTTGAAATGAGTTACAACTGATTTCATAGTCACTCTGACAATTTACACGGGAAAGCAAACGGATGAGGTTAGGAGCTTCAGCTCTTTTATTTTTTTTTTGAGTCTGTCAGAGTCCAGATCAGAAGGTATCCACCATGCCCAGTTCCCAGATCTTACCGGTCTAAAGACCTAAGTGAATGCACAGGTTCTTAGCAGATTACCGCCACGCCATGTCAACCCAGGACACAGAAAGAGTGAGGGATGCTCGGCATCTCATCCCCTAACTGCAGTTGCAATGACACTTCCCTTGAGCCCTCCCCTCAGCGACCCAGGGTCAGGCCTCACGGCTGCACCAGGTTCAGACTGATCCCATGCACCACATCCATGCAAATGGGGACCTCTGGTCTGGAGGACACAAGCAGCTGCAAGGCCTGGCGGAAGCTGACCTGTGTCCCTACATCCGCCATTGTCTTAGCTCCCTGTGGAGGGGGGCTGGTCTACTGTCAGCGGAAGGCACTCCAGTAGGAAGCAGAGGATAGAGCTTAGAGGGGGAGGAGAATTCCTGTGGGAGGGGAGTACTCAGGGATTTATGTGGCAAGAGAACAGTGGTGTGACTGATGCCACCACGCCCAATGAGCACAGAGGCTCTCAGTGGCTCAAGATGGCAGGTTTCACTTTCCTCCCTCAAAGAGCACATAAGGACCTTTCCAGCTTGCTGTGTTTATTTATTTATTTATTTTTATTTTTAAGATTTTATTTATTTATTTGACAGAGAGAGTGCACACAGGCAGCAGGGAGCAGCAGAGGGAGAGGGAGAAGCAGGCTCCCCACTGAGTAAGGAGCCCCGCAGCAGGGCTCTGGACTCTAGGACTCTGGGATTATGACCTGAGCTGAAGGCAGACACTTAACCGTGTGAGCTGCCCAGGCGCTCCCCTGTTTGCTGTGTTTAGACCAGAAACACATACATATTATAGTGTGGAGAGAGAGAGGAACAGGTAAGTCAGCTTCCTAAGTCTCCAAGGAAGCCCCGCACCAGGGAACAGAAACAGAAATGGCTATATTGTCTCGGTTCTAAGTCGCTGGGAGCTGTGTCTGTCTTGGAGAGAATTTTGTTAAGTCGGGCTGGGGAAAAGCAAGTTTTCTGTACAACAGAATCTCTACTTGCACCCACACATTTTGTTTTCCTGACCTCATTTTGGATCTGGCATCCCTGAATTTATCCAGTAAATTTAAAGCTTTTTATATTTTCAGCCTCTAAGGATAAAAGGGTCTCACTCTGCCTAAAACAATGGTTTCCTTTTCTCTCTTTCTCTGTCTCTGTGTCCTCCCAGCCAGCCCATCATCCCATCCTATCTATCTGTCCATCTGTTTGTCCATCCCTCCATCTAGCCTAATGCTACTTTTTTCAATTTTCTGGGAGTTACTTCCTGGTTCTGGTAAGTTGGGATTTAGTAAACAAATCCACACTCGCTTTAGGATTTTGTAGTTTTAACATATATCCATTCTCAGCTTTTGTTTTTTATGTTCATCCTATAATCTATGTAAAGAGCAATCTGAAATCCCACCCACTCACAATCGCTCTTCCTGATAACTTCAGTCAGCGTTGTTGTCTCCCCCCCTTCCTAATTTATTTTCTGATAATACTTGGAGTATTTATTTATTATATATTGTATTAGTTTTCTAGCTGCTGTAACAAATTATCACAAACTTAGTGGTTGAAAACAACACACTTTTATCATGTTGCAGTTCTGTAGGCTACAACTCCAACAGAGGTCTCACTGGAGCTAAAATCAAGATGTCGGTGGAATTTGTTCCTTCCGGAAGCTCTAGGGGAGAATCTGTTTCTTTACTTTTTCCAGCTTCTAGAGGCTGCCTGTATTCTTTGGCTCATGGCTTCATTCGTTCATTTCAAAGACGGCAACATAACATCTCTTGTGAGCCTGCTTCTGTCATCCCAGCTCTTTCTCCAACACTCTCTGCCTCCCTCTTCCCTTTTGAGTACACTTGTGTTTACAGCCAATCCACCTTAAGAATAATCTCCCTATTTCAAGGATGGCCGATTAGCAATTTAATTACATTTGCAACTTTAATTCCCCTTTGCCATGTAGCCTGACATAGTCACAGGTCCTAGAAATAGGATGTGGATATTTTTGGGGTCATTGCCCATTATTCTGCCTCCCATATCTTGGTACCCCTTTATAAAGTTTTTCCCATTTTGATGTATGGAGATTTTCATCTAAGTAGACTGCAAACTTCTTGAAGGCAAATCTATGACAAAACATTTTGCTTTTCTCTATTTCTGGTCTTCCCCATTAACATTTTCAAAAATGCCAGAATTTGATAGGATCTTGGTAAAGACTTACCAGCAGCTCCAATGGCTTTGATGACTATAGTCATCCTTCCTCCATTTGATTCTGTCTTTCCTGGAAGTTTGTATGTACAGAATACTCAAGTGCTGATGCATGCCTTTATCAATGTGTTGGCTAATTTTTACCAGAAGGCATTATTAGGAATAGTTAGTAGTTAGCCTCTTCACAAATCTATTTTGGTGTTACAGCAGATAAAAAAATATCAGGTTAGAAATTGTGGATATGCAAAATGAGAAGAGGATAGGAGAAGTAGATGACGAGTACAGAGGTATCTTTATGATTCCCCCACCAGCCGCCCCCCCCCAGGAGACAGATTGTCTCTTTCATGTGACAGCAGATGGCATACTACCGACTCAGTGGCATTCTGACAGCCCTTCCTTGTTGGAAAGTCCCAGAACCTCCTATGGTAGGAAACAGCCACAAAATATCTAGCAGATTCCAAAGAGAATCCTGCCTCTGGCTTGGACTTGACCAAGGGTGTCACATTCTACCTTTAAGACCAAAGAATTTTTTCCAACAAGGAACTCAGAGATGAAGAGCATCTTAGTCTTGCTAATCTAGGTTCTCTTTAAGTTTTGGCCCAGTTAAAATATGTTTAACAACAGGCATCTCAATTATTAATCCATTCGGCTAAAACTAGCTATTTGTCAGGTACTGGGTTGGTCTAATAGTCAAAAATCATTTCTCTAATAAACATTTTTATAGGGTTTACTATGTGCTAAGTATTTTACTAAGTGACTACACCATACTATTTGGTGAATCCTTGTATTAATCATGCCCGGTAGGGAAACAGGGTCAGAGTGATGAAATTATTTGGTTAGGGGTGCCTGGGTGGCTCAGTGGGTTAAGCCTCTGCTTTCGGCTTAGGCCATGATCCCAGGGTCCTGGGATCGAGCCCCACATTGGGCTCTCTCCTCAGCAGGGAGCCTTCTTCCTCCTCTCCCCCTGCCTGCCTCTATTGCCTACTTGTAATCTCTGTCAAAGAAATAAACAAAATCTTAAAAAAAAAATAAATGACTTGGTTAGGTGGTAGGTCCAGGGTTCGATCCTCCTTCTGGAGCTACTGCTCTTGAACTCTTCATCATCCTGCCTCCCTTTAGCCAGTCCCTGCTTACAAAGAGATTATGTGATAGAGAAGGTTATAGGATAGGTTACTCTAGAGAAGACAAAGAATATTTAAGAAACAACAAATACAAACTGAACTACTCCTTGTTTTGTACATTGCTGTGTCCCCAGCACCTAAAACTAGGGACTGAATGAATATTCGTGGAATGTTGGTGAAAGGCTTTGTGATCAATACTATGAAGCAAACACATTGGATGCGATGACTGACTCTCGTGGGAACTGATTTGCTTTATATGGGGTGGCGAGGGAGGGCCTCTCTGAGGAGGTAATGTTTGAGCAGAGACTTGAAAATGAACAAGAAAGGGAGCCATGGAAAGAACATGGGAGAGCTTGTAGGCAGAGGACCAGCATGGTCAGAGGCCTAAGGTGGGTGAGAGCCAGAGATTTGAGAAAGGCAGGAACCAGAATGTGGGGAACCCGGTGTGGAAGGAAGTACGGTGAGGGTGAGCAGGAGCTGGACAGTGTGTGTGCGGCCCGAGGTCCCTGTGATTCCTTGTGGCAGGAGACTGTGTCAGTGCCACAGAGGGACTCAAAAGGAGGTAAGCAAGAAAAAAAGAAAAAAGATCTATTTCAGCTACTACGCCCCATTCTTGGGTGAATATTTTCATTTGCGGTGTTTTGTTTCTTTCCCTCTTTCCTTTTTGGCAACTGAAACATCACTCTTGCATCCTTTTCTGATCTTTAGAAGACTTTGACTCAGATCAGGGACTGGCTTCTCACGTGTGCACTTTGAAACATTGGAACATCTGCTTTGTTATCAGGTTAGACTGTGATCCACGCGATGAAGCTCTTTGCTCGACAGTGGTTTTAACTGGGTCCGGCTAGGTCCCAAGGTCCTAGAGACAATATTTTACATTTACAGTGTTTTCCACAAGGTCCAAATTTGGTTTGCTACCTTGTTTTACCCCCGGCCTTTGTTTTAAAGTCTTGACTCTCCATAGAACATTGTATTGGAAGACTAAACACCCTACTTCTGTAGCGGTGTCTTGGTTATGAAACTATATCCAGCAGGCCTCATATATATAACTCACATATATAACTACAGCAGGCCTCATATCAGCCAGAGAAATTTAGAAAGCTAAAAGGAACTTGAAATATATATATATATTTCAGGAACTTGAAATATATATACATATATACATATATATATATTTTTTTCCAAAATGGCATTTTGGAAATTTTGGAAAAAAATATATAAATATAAATGTAAATATATATACATACCCATTTATGGTGTATGATGCAATGTTTTAATATATTCAGAGTCGTTGTCATCAGCACAATTAATTTAAGAACATTTCATAACCCCAGAAAGAAACCCTGTACCCCCTAGCAGTCACTGTTGTGTCCCCTCCCACAGCCTTCCAGTCCTAGGCAACCATTACTCTACTTTCAGTTTCTATGCCTATTCTGAACATGTCATATAAATGGAATCATGCAATGTGTGGTCTTTTGGGACTGGCTTCTTTCACTTAACGTCGTCTCTCCAAGGTTCCTTTAATATTATGGTACCTGTCAATAGTTCATTCCTCTTTGTTGCTGAATGATATTCCCTTCAATGACTACTACATTTTTGTTTTATTTATCAGTTGATGGGTATTTAAATGATTTCTACTTTTTAGCTTTATGAGTCATGGAGCTATGGATGCTCGAATAGGAGTTGTTACGTGGATGTAGTTTTCATTTCTCTTGGATTAATACCTGGGGGGAGGATTGTTGGGTCTTGTGATGACTCCCCATTGAACATTTGAGGAACTGTCAAACTATTTTTCAGAGGGGTCACACTATTTTGCTTTCCCACCAGCGCTGTATGAAACTTCTATTTCCCCATCTCCTCACCAACATTTTTTTTTAAGATTTTATTTATTGATTACAGAGAGAGACACAGTGAGAGAGGGAACACAAGCAGAGGAAGTGGGAGAGGGAGAAGCAGGCTTCCCACCAAGCAGGGAGCCCTATGTGGGGCTTGATCCCAGGACCTTAGGATGACGACCTGAGCCGAAGGCAGATGCTTAATGACTGAGGCACCAAGGCACCCTTCCACACCAACATTTCTTATGGTGTCTTTTTGGTTACAGTCATCCTAGTGGGTACAGAGCGGTAGCTCATTGTAGTATTAATGTGTTTTTACAATTATCTTTCCTCCTTTTCCTTTTTAGACATGCTCCAATCTCCAAAATGATGTTTTCTGATGTGGTATGAGCACCCGTCACACTATGACATAATTGTATTGTGAAAATAATAGATGAACAATGAACCTGATGTAGAACCAGAGGTTTTTAAAGTAGGTATTTGCAATCCTCGCTGGAGTTTAAGACATTCATTAAAGATTCTAATATTATAGATGATGCTATGGCCCTATTGCATTAGATCATTTACAACAAATGACTTCATTTATCTACTAAACATGATCTGAGTCGTGCAGAAACATTCTCTAAGTCTTATCCATCAAGTTTACAATGGTCTAAGTCAGTATTATTTCTATTTTGGAAAAGACTCTCAGAAGGGAATAGAGTTGCCCAGTACTATATGGTGGATGAGTGGTGAGGACGGATCTCCTGATCCTTAATGTTAATATAGAAAGTAATATATCCCCAGAATGAGAAGAGATCTTGGAAGTCCTATATCTTATCATTCAGTATAAGAATTCCCATAGTTAAGTACATGATTGAATACTTCCAGTGGCGTGGAAGTTCTTCACCATATGAAGCAGCCCATTCTGTTGGCAGTTCTGATACTTCTTTCTTTCTTTTTTTTTTTTTTTTTAAAGATTTTATTTATTTATTTGACAGATCACAAGTAGGCAGAGAGGCAGGCAGGGGTAGGGGGGAAGCAGGCTCCCTGCTGAGCAGAGAGCCCAATGCGGGACTCGATCCCAGGGCCCTGGGATCATGACCTGAGCCGAAGGCAGAGGCTTTAACCCACTGAGCTACCCAGGCACCCCCTGATACTTCTTTCTTATACTGAGTCACCTTCTGTTCCCAAGTCCCTTCTACCCCCTGCTACTCATTCTGTCCTTTAGAACCATGAAGAGTAAAAGTACTTAATAGATGTTCAATAAACATTTGTTGAAGGATTGAAATTATTCTCTAATTCTTTACAGTAAATGTTCATGTATTGCTTTTATAATTAAAAATAAAAATGAAGAGAGAAAACCACTAATCTTTCTCCTGTACACATACACACACACAGACACACACACACTCACACCCACTCATACCTCCCCCTCCATCTCACCATGTCCGGTTTTTGTTTCCTCTTTCTCTCTCGTCTATATTTTTACTGGTTTTCATATGAATACACATGTGATATTTTTATTTTAGAAAATTTGTAAACATCAAAGAAGAAACATTTTATTTTTAAGCAAACTTGTTTTATACTCTTCACTTTGTCACTTCCTTTGTTTTTTAAAATGTGAGATCCTTAATGGCTGTATAGTGTCCCATCATACAGACATGCCATAACATATTTAAATATTTTCTTTTTGACACACATTTAAGTACTTTCAAATTTATTAAGAGAGTGACGTCCTCTCTTTCAGTCTTCTTCTTGCCAAATGAACCATACCTGTTACCTTAAAAAACCTCCTTATATGCCCTTTTCCCCCTCTGGCTTGTTTTAGCGTTTGACATGCTCTAATTTGCCAATCTCTCTCTTCCAAAGTTGTTTGCAGAACTGAGCACCTGGTCCAGACAGAGGACAATGAATGTAGAGTTTGCGCGAACTGCTACCATGTTTCTGAACAATTCCGCATTATCCGTGCAGACTGAAATGGCAACTGTTTTTCTTCTTTCTTTTTATTGGGCTTCTAGGAACACAGATCTGCCCAGCCTCACACAGCTGAACTGCTGCTCTTTATTTCTAGCATCTCAGGCTATTCCTCTGTGGCGATGTGAATTCTAAGGTCTCTCCGTTTCTGCTGCATTGTGGGCCATGTGTCCCCATGCGGTGGCTGGCCACTTTACTTGGTCCAGCGGATCCTCTTTAACACCAACAATTTGCATCACCTTAAAAATACTCTAGATTTAAGTCTAAGTGATTAAATGCAAACAGCTTTTCTTACTTGAAAAGACTTTACTTCCCAATGGATAAAAGTAGGGAAGCTAAGTGATATATGAGGTTTCATAACTCATTTGTCTTCCTCCCGTTTTGCAATGTGGGAGCTAATACTGGAGATTAAATAATGGACTTCGTTGACTTCAGTGCACCTGCTGCCGAATGTGTAAATGCATCCCTGCTCATACAGTCAGACATGACTCGCTAAGCAGCTTCCAAAGTAAAAGTAGTGACATGAATAATTCTGCCTGGAAATAAGGTCAACCCTGTTCTCCTGAGATCTGCACTGTGAGCAAGGAGCAAAGAGCTACATAAACCTTGTACCTCGAAGAACTCAGAAGATCTGTCCTCCTCCCTTCCCCCAGTGCCTAAACACCAAGAAATGAAATACGGGACAAGAGATTTTTAAAATCTTGGTTTTGTGGAAAGAAAGAGCATAATCTATTAAGTAAGAGACGGTTGCCATGTAAAACTATTCTTGAAAAAACTAGGAAGTCTATAAATGCATAAAATAGGGATACATACAAAAGAAAGAGTTAGTAGTGATTTTTTAAAAATTAATGATTGGAGAAGAGTTTTTTAAAATCTAGACTTAAAACAATTTTCTATAATGACCATATATTACATTATAATTTGAACAAAATTAATTAGTGGATTTATTCCTTGTACTTTGATTAAATTAAAAGGCACAGATCTTTTTTTTTCTTCCTTGTGATAAATTATTTGAATACAAGGAAATCTGAGTGGGAGGCTGGACAAAATTATTTCAAAGTTTGTTCCAGCCCCTAAGGCTTTATGAAGTCACTGTCAAATTCAGTAGGCAAAATAGATGGCAAGCCATGACACAGCACAAATCATTATTTTGTAGATTTCCAGCTGTGAATAACAGAAACCACTCAAACTAACTGAAGTGAAAAAAAAGCAACATTTTTTTTTTATAAGGACACAGACAGGGCTGATAGATGGTTGCACTTATATGATGATGCTGGTTATTTATATTTTAAAATGCTCTGTTCATGGGATGCCTGGGTAGCTCGGTCGCTTAAGCATCTGCCTTCAGTTCAGGTCATGATCCTAAGGTCCTGGGATCAAGCCCCGCATCAGGTTTCCCGGTCAGCGGGGAGTCCACTTCTCCCTCTCCCTCCACACCTCTCCTCCTCCTTCCATGCCCTGCTTGTGTGTCCTCTCTCTCTCTCTCAAATAAATAAATAAAATCTATTTTTTTTTTTTTTTTTACAGGGGGAGGTTCTTCCTTCCTTAAAAAAAAAATGCTCTGTTCCTATTGCTCTGAGACCCACAAAGACCTCCTTATTCCTCAGTCAGCCCAACTTATTTTCTGGGGATTTCTTGGGATTCTGTGTGCCATTACAGAAAGGGTAATGCCTAGAAGGGCAGTAGACTTCCAGGACCGTGTAGCAGCCATCTGACCCTGACCTGTTTTTTTTTTTTTTTTCTTGTGCCACTGTTAAGTATTTTGAAAGTCTCTGCCTAGGATACATGGAGCTCAAGGACAGAGATTTAACTGGGCCTCAGGAAGGCACTAAAACCAGGCTCCTAGAAGCTGTCCAGCCTCTCCTACTGTTCTTTTCTCTGTGCATCTGTTCCATCCTCTCTTCCTGCCTTCTCTGCCTTTGTGTTCATGGGATGGATATTATGACCTTTACCAGTTCTCAGAATTTTCATTTGATACATCTGTCCGCTTAGAGACTGATCTTTCTCCCTTTCTCCCTCCTTTCCTTCTGATTTCAAACATCCAGAGAAGAAAATGAATGGCCAGTCTTCAATCATGTGCCCACTCCAGTGCCAAACATTTATGACCGTATGGGGGGAGGGGAAAATATTGGCCACCATGGCTTTTCCCATTATAACCGCCTAGATGGGGCTTACTTCCAGATAAAATGGGGAGAATTTTCTAGAAGTCCAAGAGTGAGGCATAAAACACAAGGTCCCTGGCACATGGCTTTTTCTCAAACTGCCCTTAATTGGGACTTCTTTTTCCAACAATCTCATCTCTCCATAAAAGGACCTCTAAATAACTTCATATCAATGCTTATAATGTTATATATATAAAAGTACCTAAATCAAACTCTTAAACTTTTGTTCTACACACATTTTTAACAAACTTGCTTACTAGTTTCTATGTCCAAGGCAAACTGGAAGTAGAAATTAAGAAGAGGCAGTAAGGGGGTACCTCGGTGGCTTAGTCTGTTGAGTGATTGGGCATCAGTCTCTTGATTTCAGCTCTGGTCATTGTCTTAGGGTCATGGGATCGCCCTTCATGGGCTCTGGTTGGGCCCTGGCATCAGGCTCTGCACTCAGTGGAGAGTGTGCTTGTCTCTCTCCCTCTGCTCCTACCCCTGCTTGCTCACTCGCTCGCTATCTCTCAAATACATAAATAAATAAAACCTTAAAAAAAAAAAAGAAGGGGCAGTAGGAAAGTAGGCAGGGTTGCCAGGATGGAATCTGTGTGTGTGTGTGTGTGTGTGTGTGTGCACGCGTGCACACGTGTGCCTGTGCATGTGTCTATGTGTGTATACACATAGATTTATTCAGGAATAATTATTTGGGAATGCAAAAGGTAAAAATATATCTGGGGCCATTTTCCCATAAAAATTATTATAAATTTAAATAACCTAAGAAGTCATCACTGCAAAGAAATTAGTATATAATTGTTGATAATTCATTTTAATAATTAGAACCCTCCATTTTGAAAGGCTAAATTATGTTTGATATACATTTAAGAAGGTAGAGAAAATTTTGATGCATTGATGAAGAGAATAATTCTCAAAGTAGGAGTGGGGGTCCTTGATATCTAAAGACATGAGTTTCATGTAGCTGGAAAATTACTATTCAGCAATTCTCCATGAGTACAGAATGCTGGGCAGTTGTTGCTATCATTCAAGCAGTCAAAAGGCTAACTATATTTTTCACTTGAATATTTGGGCAGTGGGATATCTTGGATAGGTCTTTACCAATTCTTTTACCAGAAAATGGGACTGATCATTACTACTCAGTTGTTAGGGTAGAAAAGCTTATATATGTGAAAATCTTTTGAGATCTTTGAAGATGTCAAGAATGTTATTAAGTAGAAATTACATAAAAATCTATTTTGGATTTTTTCAAAAGATTTTATTTGACACAGAAAGAGAGAAAGCACAAGCAGTGGGGAGTGGCAGGCAAAGGGAGAGGGAGAAGCAGGCTCCCTGCTGAGCGGGGAGCCCAGTGTGGGACTCGATCTCAGGATCCTGGGATCATGACCTGAGTCAAAGGCAGATGCTTAACGACTGAGCCACCCAGGGGCCCCAGGCCCCACCTTCTTTTTTTTTTTTTTTTTTTAAAGATTTTATTTATTTATTTGACAGAGATCACAAGTAGGAGAGATGCAGGCAGAGAGAGAGAGGAGGAAGCAGGCTTCCTGCAAAGAGCCTGATGCGGGACTCGATCCCAGGACCCCGGGATCATGACCTGAGCTGAAAGCAGAGACTTTAACCCACTGAGCCACCCAGGCGCCCCCTCCCGTCCCCCGCCACCTTCTTTAAAGCCAACAATGGCGTGTCCTTCTCACATCCCTTTGCTCTGACTCTCACTCTCCTGGTCTCTCTCTTTCACTCAGGACACTGGGCCCATCCAGACAGTCTGGGATAATCTCATCTCAGAATCTTTAATCACATCTGCAGAGTCCCTTTTCCATAAACATGTTCACAGGTTCTGAGAATTAGGATGCAGACTTCTTTGTGTGGGACAGGACTCTGCCTACCACGGTGTGTGCCAACTGAATTCATCCTGATCAAATCTGCTCCTCCTCCCATCTTTTCTTCCTTGGTGACTTAAACCACAGTTCATCAATTACCCATACCGGAAGCCTGGATGTCATCCTAGGATCCTCCCTCTTACTCATGCCCCACATCCAATCAATTCTTCTTCCTGAAAAGCGGTGTAAGTCTACTGAGTTCTACCTGCACTGTCACTACCCTAGGCCAGACCCTCATCATCATCCCTTACCTGTCCCCCACCCAGTCTCCCTGTCACCGGCAGTGATAGATCTCAAAACATACCAGACTCAGGTTTATGAGCAGAAGCTCTACATCTTCTTTAGCACCATCTATGCACCTGGGGAGAAGATGCGCGCATAGTAAAATGCTGAAGGCTCACATTTGGATAGCACTTCACAGACCACTTTCACATTCTTAGCACAATCAGTTCTGCAGCTGTGAGAGTCAGGTACTCCTTTCCTTGTTAGTTCTGTTAAATGACTTAGACTTGGGTTTCGAGACAAAGTTTCATTACTTTCTCAAATCAGCCTCCTACAGGGTCATTTCAAATTCCACACGTTCGAAGACACTTCCTCCTCTGGCTTCCCTCCTTCTGTCATTGAAACCCCCACCCCAGCCTTCACCCACCCTCAAATATACCCTTGACTGACTCCATCCTTATCCCATATCTAGCCAGACGCTGAGACTGGTTGGAATTTCTTTTGAATTATCTCTTGCCTCTGCTCCCACGGTCTCCACTACAGTCAGAATGCCCTGTTTTCCCTTACCACTAAGCCGATTCAGCTGCCTTGTTCCTAGTTTTCCTTCATCCTCTGTCTCACTGCCAGAAATAGAATCTGAAAACACCATTTTATAACGTCGCTCCCTAGGTCAAAATCCTTCCGCGGCGCCTTGTTTTCTATTACACAAACCACAAGCCTCTCAGTGTAGCTTTCAAGCCCCGCGGTACTTGGACCCCTACCCCTACCCATCACATTTACGTAGTTGCCCCAGTATTCCAAACCCTTCTTGGAGACAGGCTGACCACCTCATCGACCCTAGTGGTTTTTCTCTCCATGCATTTGCCCTCGTCAGCGCCTCACTCAGAATGCCTGCTCTTCTCCCTCTGCCTTTCCAAACCTTGTTCTCCTTTAATACTGGCATCAATTTACCTCGTCTCTGAAGCCTTTATTCATTAACCCGTCCTCTGGGATCATGCCCGCCATAACTTAGTGCCCTTACGGCTCAGTAATCAAATGCCTCATGTTGTACTTGTTGTCTCGTTGCAACCAACTTCAGAGCCAGGCCTGTTTTCTGTTTTCTTTTTACCATAAATAATTTTTTTTAACAGATTCCCTTAATTACCCCCAAATTGGAGATTTATGACTGGTTTATTAGTTCAATTCCTCTTAGTATTTCAAACCATTAAGATATTGAAGTCTACTTGACAGTTCAAGGATTTACGTTGATTGACGAATAACTAATAATAGTTGAAAACCCCAACTGAACCATCTCCAGTTTTATCCCACATCTAGTTTCTGAAGCAGGATAGAATATAACTGACAAATAAAAACTAAACACAACCATCATGACAGTGAATTCATAGACATTCACAGTGAGGTCTTCCTTGTATGTCAAGTGCTACATGAGACTGTAAATTTGGAGAAGACTGAAGCAATTGGAAACTGGAAATAGGAAGAGAGTTTGGCCCACTCCCCCAGTCACAAGGAATTTAGCAAGTTTAGGAAGGGTAGTGTACAGAACATAGTCTAATGATCAGATCGACATAGGCATACAACAGAGGCATACGAGAACAGTGTTAGAGTAAGATCTTTCGATCAAGAAAGTGAGTGGTTAATTTACAAACTGACTGAATTGTTGCTCTGAAGGCTGTCATAACCCTGATTTACAATCAGTAACAGCACCAAAGCCAACACGAAAGCAGGCAGTTCTGTAACCAGAGGATCCAAGTACAGGAGCAACTACTCTGAGAAGACCTATCTTAAAAAGATTTCTCTCTACACATGATCGATTTACTAGTTTTGAAACTCAGTTTCACAATCTGATCAAATAGGGTTGTTCAGGTCTTTACAGGGGGAAGAGGAAACTTTCTTTTCTTTTTTTGTTTTTCCCATAAGAAACAACTTTATTATCATACAGTGATTTTTAAGACACTGTTCCAAAAGCAGCACAACCCCTTCCTCCACAAAGTGCACACACACATACACACACACACACACACACACACTACGAAATGTCAAAGTCATTAGCTGTTTGTATCTTAGATGTGGAAGAAGGAATTCCCCAGGTGATTTTTAAATTCTGGGGCAATTACTACATACAGTTTCGAGAGCCAGAAGTAAGAATCAATCTGCCAAGCAACTATTATGAATGAATTGCTTCTCCTTCCAGGTATATGCTGGATTAACTTCTAAAGTAGTTAATTACCGTTCAGATCATGCTGTAGTGACACACAGCTTACATGGAAAACTACGGCCACCTGGGGTTTAAGGAGGTGGGAGAGAAGGAAGGTCATGATTTCTGTTATCTTTTAGACTGTGTCTAATGAGACTAGCTTAAAAACCAAAGAATCAAAAAGCAGGGTTTTTTGTTTACTTGTTTGTTCATTTTAGCCAAACCAAAATAACAAGGTTTATTTTTCTTTAGGTAAATTAATTGTTTAAATGAGTCAACTACTGGTTATTTGATCATTATATAGATTTTACCCAAATTGGAGCTGCTTGTCAAAGACTCAGGAAATAGCCAAATGCTTTGGTTGAATAACTTTCAAATCCATTTTGACTTTGATAACGGACTAAATTTTCCTAGCAGAAGATGGTAGAATACAGGTCCCCCAATTCATTTCCCTTCAGAAGTACCTCATGGCAGGTGAAGAAAACACTGGTCTCAATGGAAAGATCAGGAACACAGATGGCACATGGCAGGCCTGGATTGCTGTTTCCCTCTCTTTGGACCCAAGACGATCCCCATTTCTCATGGCACTCTTCAGTCCCACCAAGTGTGTATCTGGTTTCAGAAACCTTCTCAACTTGGTGCTGTGGGAGCCTGCTACTGTCACAGGACTGCTCTGCCTTCAGTGCCCACAGTTCTTGGTCACGCTGTTTCAAAGAATGAAGAGGTAGACCAGACCAGATGAAGAGTGGTGGGCAGTAAAGCAAAGCTTATTGAGTGATAGTACAAAGCTCCTGAAGAAGGAGTGACCCCAAGAGGGTTACCCTTGGAGTTTCTAAGTTTGGGGGTTTTTATGAACTCTTTTGTGAAACTACCTTAAGCAATCAGGGTGTGCTGAGTCGTGCCAATCAGGGCTGTGATCAAGCATTTGTCTATCTATTAGGCTAATATTTATGTGCTAATAGTCCTTTTGGGGCTGACATTCTGGGGGCTGACATCTTAACTGTCCCTTGCTTGTGATAGGGACAAATGCTTTGTGGTTGGGGTGCCTGGGTAGCTCAGTAGGTTAAGTGTGTGCCTTTGGCTTGGGTCATGATCTTAGGGTTCAGGTCATGATCTCAGGGTCCTGGGATGGAGCCCTGCATCCAGCTCCCTGCTCAGTAGGGAGTCTGCTTCTTCATCTGCCTTCTCCCCCTGCACATGTTCTCTCCCCCACTCCCCTCTCGCTCTCTCTAATAAATAAAGTCTATAAAAAAAAAAACAACACAAATGCTTTGTGGTTAATTGTTTTATTTTAGGATGTTTTGCAGAAGTCATTTCTGCAAAGGCTGCAGAGCAGAGCGTTAGTGCGGTTCTGTTTAAGCTAAAAACAGGATGTTAGGGCTGTTTTGTCTTAGCTGTCCCAACTCCATATTTTCTTGTTGGCGACCCCGGCCCTGACTATCTAACTGTCCAACTAACTCCTAACACTACTAGCGAAATGGACTGGACCTGCAGATGAGACTTATTTACGATGTCTGATTTAGAAAGAATATAAACTCAGGGGGAGGAAAGAAACTGCTAGAAATAGATACTCATTCTCAGAATTTGTCGATATCTGCCAAACCTAGGGGAAAGAACCTATTTGGTTCTTTGAACCTGTAGGGTGCATTGACACCTCTGATGGATTTCAGTCTCGGGATACCTTATCAAAATATTAAAGTTGAAAAGGCCAAAGTCACCTGTCTATGCCCTCATTTCTATGACTCAAGAAACTGCGTCAGGCTTGAACAGTGTTCAGCTGGGCCCCCGGGTCCCCTGCTCCTCTGTTCTTCTTCCATCTCATGTTGCACGTCCACTGACCATGTTCTGCGCCCAACAGATCTTTTGTGTCCTGCTTATATCGTGTGTGTATTTATATAGAGATGTGTATGGATTATTGTATGAAATAGTACTGCATGAAAATGATTTATTAGTAAACTAGCTATTTGACCAATTTGTAAAATTCTTTTGTTCTTTTTACAGATGTATTTATTTATTTGAGAGAGAGAGAGGGACGGAACCAGCGAGAGGCAGAGAGATCCACTGCTCAGTGCAAAGCCTGACCTCGGTTTGATCCTAGGACCCTGAGGTAATGGCCTAAGCCGAAGTCAGAGGCTCAATGGACTGAGCTACCCAGGTGCCCCAATTTGTAAAATTCTAATCACAACTTACTTCAGAGGTTAACTTAATGGTCAAAAACTGCACAACCTAGTTGTCTGCTGATTTTTGAGTAGCAGTAAATTCAGCATCTGCTTCTAACATGGGCAGAAAGAAATGACAATACCAGTTTTCAGAAATTCAAAACATAACAGGGATGATTAAATGATCTATAACAACTCCCTAGGATTTCAGCATTTCCTCTGCTTCCTAAAATTTCTAATTAAAAAGGAAGTCTCACTAGTGTTTTCTTAAGGATTCAGAAAAGTAATATTTAAGGTCTTTCTAGGACCCACAAAGGAGTCAGAGCATAGACCTCTTCTCTTCAGGCTTCCCTTTCACTAAGAAACAGTCCTGGCCTTCCCATTGACTTCTTCTGTTTTTGCCAGGCTATGTAAGGTTGACTTTTCCTCTTGAGGCCAAAAGCAGAGATAATAATACCAACCCTCTGCCACAAAAATAAGAGGTGTGCTACTTTATTTATTTTTAAAGAATTATTTGATAGAGGGAGAGCCAGTGGGGGGAGGAACAGAGGGAGAGAGAGGATCCTCAAGCAGACTCCCCAGTGAGCATGGAGCCTGATGCAGGGCTTGATCCCAGGACCATGAGATCATGACCTGAGCCAAAATCAAGACTTGACCGGTTGGTTGCTTAACCGACTGAGCCACCCAGGCACCCCAGAGGTCTACTACTTTAAACCAGCAGTTCTCAACCTTGGCTGCAATTAAAATCATCTGCCTTTTTAACATTCCCCGCCCAAAGCAATTGAACCAGAATCTCTGCGGCTGGACACCAGGCACTGCTAGTTTTTTAAAACTCCCTGGTGAAGGGGCAACTGGGTGGCTCAGCTGTTGAGCCTCTGCTTTCAGCTCAGGTCATGATCCCAGGGTCTTGGGATCCAGCCCTGCATGGGGTTCCCTGCTTAGATGGAAGCCTGTTGCTCCCGCTCCCACTCCCCCTGCTTGTGTTCCCTCTCTCAGTGTGTCCAAAATCTTAAAACCAAAAAAACTCCCCAGGGTTTCTGGTGTGCAGTCAAGTCAACCAACCCCTGACTTGAACCAAAAGGATGAAATGTTACTGTGGGAGCATCATAAATCAGATGAAGTTTAGGCCCCAGATACACTTCCGAGAGCATGAGAGCCACAGCCCACGCTGTCTTACTCTTCCTCGTGCACATCACTGGACATTTAGCATCCTCCTCCGGAGTGTAATGAAACCGGGAAGCAATCCCAGGCTGAGGCAACAGTTAGAGAGATCCCAGCATTCTGGAGTCAGCTGGTATTACTTTGCAAAGTGCAGATGTGAACCTTTCTTCTCATACTCCTAGCTTGAAATTGACCATGGTGGGAATATTTACATCATGGAAATTGGCAAATTCTACCCGCTGGGGCTTTTTTTGCCCTGGGGGGCCAGTGGTTGAACATTTATCCACACTGAGCTGAATAGTTCTCTAGCTTCTGACCCTAGTCAAACATGAGAAGGGGAAAATTAAAGTCACCCTTGATTCGTTAGCAAGTCTGAACTTACATTATATATATTACTGCTCTTTTCATTATTGACTAAAAAGAGGCGGGGAGTAGGTGAGCCTGGGTGGCTTGGTTATTCGGTTGAGTTTCCAACTCTTGATTTCTGCTAAGGTCATATTTTGGATGTCATACAGCCCTGTGTCAGACTCCCTGGGAGTCTGCTTGAGATCCTTTCCTTCTGTCCCTCCCTACTCCCTACCGACTCAAGCTAAATTGTGTGCACTCTCTCTCCCCTTAAAATAAATAATTATAAATAAATATATATTTTTTTAATAACAGGAATAAAGTCAAATAGAAAGAAAAATTAGGAGTTTGCTACTGCCATTATGATCCTGGTAGCTTCTCTGGTAAGTAGGAGAGGACAGCAAGAATTTAACATGGCCTCATACATCCCTTTTCCTTATCACTTTTGTCTAGGTGTCTGTTATTTATTTAAAAACCTTTTTTTCCTATTATTTCTTTAGGTAGAGACCAAGGTAAAGGAAAGGTGGATAGTTATTGTAGTAGTTAAGTTATAGTATAAACTCTTTAATATGGACACTCCAAACCACAGTGACGTAGGCTTAAAAGAAATTTTAACTGTAATGGAAATTTCCATTCCAAGGCTGTGATGGGACCTTTCACCTCTGGCTACTCCCAGTTCTTGTCATCACATCTGCATACCAACCAGTCAGAAGGGAAGAAGGAGTAAGGGGAACACACACCTCTCCCATTAAGGACACAGCAGGAAGGAGTTACATCACCACCACTCATAGCCCATTGGCCAGGACTTTGTCTTAATGGACACACTTAACTGTAAGAGAGGCTGGGAAATGTAGTCCTGACTGGGCGATGTGCCCAGCTAAGCCTCAGAAAATTCATTATTAAAAGAAGGCGGTGAGGGTGAATATTGATGGATAAGCAGAAGACTTAGCCACACCATCCTACTCATTTAAATGCAAGTTTGTGTGTTCTCATGGCTGGAGGTGGAGGCTTAGGAGGACAGTACTTAAAACATCTTGCAGGGGCACCTGGGTGGCTCAGTGGGTTAAGCCGCTGCCTTTGGCTCAGGTCATGATCTCAGGGTCCTGGGATCGAGTCCCACATCGGGCTCTCAGCTCAGCAGGGAGCCTGCTTCCCTCTCCCTCTCTCTGCCTGCCTCTCTGCCTACTTGTGATCTCTGTCAAATAAATAAATAAATAAATAATCTTTAAAAAAAAAAAAAAAGCATTTTACAGACAACAGTATCTTCTCAGGGTTTTCAAGTTCTGACTTTCCCAGGAGCTTGTTGTGTTAATAGAAGACACCATTTCTGGAAATTCACTGGAGCTCATTTTTAGAGTTAATTTCAATGTGCACATGAGAAAATATCATGTATTATAAAACTTGGTCATAGACTTTCCAATGTAGCATTTTACTTGATATATTTTTGGCCCAAATAATTCTTTTAAAGACCATTTTATTAAGACTTATGAAAACACATGGGTTGTTTTTACAGTCACAAACTACAAAACTGTAGAGCATAAATTTGCTAAGTGTAAATAAATTGGAACTAATGTAATTTCCAGTCTTTCCCTCTCCAATTCACTTTACAGTCATCACACTAATCTTTCTTTAAAAATCACTTCTGTCATAGCACTCTTCAGCCTTGAAGCCTGTGTTTTAAAGTCGAAATGTGTTTGCTTGGCACTGTGGGGCTCCATGTACCTGTAGTGGTGTCCTAACCAAACACATATGAGAGAAAACAGAGGACTGATCAGGAACTTCCGAGTCTTGGGTTCTAGGTCTCGTTCTCCCTCTATGAGGTGAGTGATGTTGGACACACCCACATGGTGGGTGTGACTCTGGGTAGAGCTGATCCTGAAGCTAAGATTCAAGATTGGCTAGACCATCAGGGAAAAGAGCCTTCTTTAAAGTAGTTGTGGAGATCAGCTTCTCGCATTATTCTTGATGATCCCTGCCTTCTGGGGTGCACCCCCTTGCACCCCCTTGTCTAATCCCTTCACCTGGAGTGCAAGATGTGCGTAATGACTTGCTTCTAACAAGATAGAGCAAAAGTGATGGGATGTCGCTTCTGAGATTAGATTACAAAAGAGCAGGCCCTTTGCTCCCATGCTGTCTTTGGTTTGTCTTGCCTTCTCTCTGATGAAACAGGATGCCATGTTGTGATCTGTTCTGTGTAGAGGCCCATGTGGCAAAGAACAGAGAGCAGCCACCAGCCAGTGGCCATGTTGTGAATAGCACTCTTCAGAGGCCTGCATGGCAAAGAATTGATGCCTCCATTCAGCAGTCAGCCAGGCTCTGAGGCCTCTCAACAGCCCTAGGAAGGAGCTTGGAAGTACATCTTACCCCGGTCAAGCTTCGAGATGACTACAGTTTCTGCTGACATCTTGACTGCAGCCTCTTGTGAAACTGTGAGCCGAGGAATCCAGCTAAGCTGTGTCCCGGTTCCAGACCCCCAGAAACTGGTGACAGTGAAGATGTTGGTGTTCTAAGTCACAAAGTTTTGAGATGATTTTTATGCAGTGATAGGTAGTAGATATAGGAGCACTAGAGACCAACTATCATCTGAAAATGGAGGGAAATTAGGAAAACGTTACTGAGATGTTAAAGCACTTAAAACTGAATTTAAAATTTTGAAAATCACATGCACAGTAAAAGACAATAAAAAACTAAATAACACCAATAAATCTTGGTCTAGTGATTAAGAGTTATGCTCAGCCTTTGGCCTTCAAAGGAACATGTTTGATCTTCTGTGGAATGATTGCTGTTCTGGCACAATATAAAATACTTCACGCACTGGGAGGTAAAGGATCTGAGTAAGACATTGGTATGTAGGCCAGAAATTACTGGTTTCAACCAATTTCCCGATCATTGTGATGAAAAAGAAGAGGAACCTCATTTTATGAATATTCTAGATCTCCACTGTCCAGTATAGTCACCACATGTGATTATGCATATATAAGTTACAATTAATTAAAACTGAGTAAAATCTCAAATTCAGTTTCTCAGTCCTACTAGCCACACTTCTAGTGCTCAAAAGCCTCAACAACCAGTGGCCGCAATATTGGACAGTGCCAGTACAGAGCATCTCCAAAGTCACGGAGGTTCGGCTGGGCAGCCCTACTGTAAAGGGCTTCCATGATGCCTCATAACAGTGCTTACGAAGTTTGTTTCACTATTGTTCTCCTCATGTACCGTTAAACCAGTAGACGATGTCAAGTGTTCTTGGGCTACTCTGGAGGAGTTGGCAGCTCAGCCAACCTGGAGGTATTCTGAACACACTGCAGAGCCTCCAAATGGAGTGGAGAGAATTTACATTCTAAAAAGCATTAGAGGGGGGCACCTGGGTGGCTCAGTGGGTTAAAGCCTCTGCCTTCAGCTCAAATCATGATCCCAGGGTCCTGGGATCAAGCCCCTTGTCGGGCTCTCTGCTACGCAGGGAGCCTTCTTCCCCGCCGCCGCCTGCCTCTCTGCCTACTTGTGATCTCTGTCTGTCAAGTAAATAAATAAAATCTTTAAAAATAAATAAATAAAAAGCATTAGAGGGCAGGTGCCATAAAGGACTACGAAAGACTCAGTCTTAAGGTGAGCCAGTGGACGTCACCACTGCTGATACCAGCTCTCAAACATAGACCAACCCACGAGCTCGCTGTGGGCTTTAGTTTCCATCTTTGTCAAATGAGAGCAAAGGGCTGATGTTCTCTTAAGTTCCTTCAAGCTCTAAAACTCAGTGACTATACAGCAATCAACAAGAAGGAAATCTTGCCATTTGCCACTATGCGGATGGATTATGTGGGGTGTATTATGTGGAGTGGGTTATACTAAGGGAATTAAGTCAGTCAGAGAAAGACAAATACCATATGATTTCACTCCTACGGGGAATTTAAGAACGAAAACAAATGAACACTGGGCAAGGGAAGGAAAAATAAGATAAGAACAGAGAAAGAGGCAAATGGTGAAAGATGAGACTCTTAACTACAAAGAACAAACTGAGGGTTGCTAGAAGGGAGGTGGGTAGGGGGATAGACTAAATGGGTGATGGGCATTAAAGAGAGCTCTTGCTGGGATGAACACTGGGTGTTCTAGGTAAGTGATGAATCATTCAATTCTACTCCTGAAATCAATACTACACTATATGTTAACTAACTTGAATTTAGATAAAAATTAGAGGAAAAAAGTACAGAATGGAGAAAAAAACCAACAGCATAAAACTCAATGACTGTAAATATGACACTAATGAAAATTTACCTGTGTAAATTATTTGATGACTCACAGATGCAGGGTAGGAGTCCAGCAACTGGCTTAACACTGCCACCTCCAGATTTCTTCCTACAACCCGCCTCCTTTCTTCTTCCTGGATGATATCAGGGAACAGAAGGGAGAAGAAGGGAGGGAGCAGGATTGCACCTGGGGAGTTCTGCTGCCTTCCTCCAAAGATCCGGCCATTCTGAACTCCTGGTCACCTTGCTTATCCCTCAGTGGGTCTTGTAGGGCCTTGGGAATTTCTTCCACGTCACATGACTGCCATAGGCAGCCAGGTCTGATAGTCTCTAAGTCTTTCCTCTACCTAAGGATACTTTACCGCCGTGCCCACTTCCCTAGGGTTACTTCCTATAGTGGGTTAAGGTGCTTAAGGTTTTCCTCAGCTACCAAGTCTCAGAGGGCAAGAAACAAGTCCTTGTGCTCTTGATTCTCTCAAATTTATCTGTTCATTCCATGGACTCGTAACTTCCAACCCACTCTTGGATTTTTAGGTTTGTCCCGGGGTGGCGGCTCCCACACTCACACAGGACCTCTTGCCCTTCACCTCACTTTCCCTTCATGTCTAACCAAAAGTGGGTTTCTACCTTACCCTGTCTCTCTCAACACTGTTTGTTTTTTTAAAGATTTTATTTATTTATTTGAGACTAAATGAGCACAAGCAGAGGGAGGAGCAGAGGGAGAAAGAGAGAAGCAGACTCCCCGCTGAGCAGGGAGCCTGCTGTGGGGCTTGATCCCGGGACTGCAGGATCATGACCTGAGCTGATGGCAGATGCTTAACCCATTGAACCACCCAGGTGCCTCTATACACGGTTTTCTAGCAAACTTTCCTCTCATGCCCTCTACAAGAATTCTGAAAGCTTCCACATTTTTAGGTTGACATCTGAAAATTTTTATCTCACGTTTAATAGTTGCAAAAGATGTTATCTCTGGTGTGTTTTATATCGTATATATGCTCTAAATAGATTTTTGTCAAAACCTTAGAACATTTGATTTTGCTCATTTAACGTATGGAAAATAACCATACAGAACCTAACTGGCGAAGTCAGTTTTTGTTTTCTAGCCGGTCAGCCAAAGCAACCATACTTTCTGTCCAGACAAGTCTGGATTTTATTTCTCAGTTTAAGTCAATGTTTCAATGTAAGTCCTCATGACAACCATATCATTTCTGAATTCTAATACAAGGAAACAAAGATAAACAGATGAGGCCCTTCGCCATGGAAGATGCTGAAGCCCGGATGAGATGAGGTCCCATGACCCTCAGTATTTTCCTGGGAGCTCACCTGGGGCTACTCTCAAAGAACCTTCCCTCGGGGGCACGCATTTTCCAACTGTCCAGTCATTTGGTGACCCAGAGGTTTTTGTCCCCTTGGGCAATGTACTATTTTAGGATTCTGGACAATGAAGGGTATGTTTTTCTTTTGTAAAAGAGGAGAACACTTTGAAAAAAAGCAGGGTCATCAGCAAATTCTAAAAGTAGGTTAATTTTAGGAAAGAATACACATGGAAGTTGATTATTTTGAAAACCGTTCCTTTAAAGTCCCCAGTGACCACGTATCCCTTAGCAAATCTTCATGCATTCCCAGGGGGACACACACGGCAGTGTGAAAACCAAAGCATTCTAGTGAAGTTCTAGGCTCAGACCCCTGAGCTTTGCTCTTTAAGGGTTGAAAAGAAAACTTCTTGAAAGTAGGCAAAACCTTTTTTTTCCTCTTAACAAAGTCTGAAATTATCTTGCTGTGAACTGAAGAAATTTAGTTTGCCACTCCAGGCTGAGTAATGACTTTGTTCTACTGAAGTATGCAGCCTTTCCCTGAAGTAGTCAAACCCATTGATTCAATGAGTGAGGGGTCATAGGACAACACCACTTACAGGGAATGAAAATTACTTTGGTTTAATATTTCAAGGGCATCATCATGCCTTTATCTTTCATTCAGAACCAGGATGAAACGGCCTGAGTTGTTACAGAGCAGAACTGAAGGCACGGAGGCAGACGCAGATTCGGAGCTGCTCTGAGCAGAGCTCTGGGAGGGGCTGCCCCGAGTAACCCATACCCGCAGGCCGCTGGGGCCTGGGCCTGTGGAATCCCAGCAAGACGACCCTCCTCCCTCAGGGACCACCAGGTAAGGGTCCCAAGCCGTGAGTGAGAGTTTGGTAAGTTCCAGCCTTACGGGTGATGTTGACTCTGGGTGCTGTTTCATAGCATGTCTGTTGAGGCTTAAAAGTTACCCACGACTTTGATTTTCACTAAAAAAAAAAAAAAATTTGAGTGGGAGGAAACAAAGCAGAAGAGACAAGGAGCTGTTAACGTCACAGGGAACAAAAGAAAAACCCAAACAAACCAAGTAACAGTCTCATGGTGCCCTGGGTGGAAAGAGCTCCCATCGACCCCTCTCAGAGATGGCTTTAGTGGTCCCAGCTTCTCTCCAGCTTGTGAAATGCCCTCTCTCCTCATCTTTCTCTGCAAAGCTCTCTCCCATTTCCTTCAGGAAGAACACTTGTTCTTCCCCTTGTCTTGTACAGAACACTTGATCACGGGTGTACCCTGGGTCTTGGAGGCTCCCTGCACCTTAGTGCCCCCTAGTATTCTGTATTTCCCCAAACTCTATTCCCATCCCAAATGGAATTCCACCATCATCAGAATTATCTTGTTATACGTGGAAAGTAGTGAGTTTCCCATTCATTCATTAAGTCTGGGTGAGTGTCTGTCAGAATCTTCCAGAAGGGGTCTCAGCACTGGCAGTAAGAGGGTGGGAGTGGTGGAGTTGGATGAGGGAAGCTTTTTACTGTTCCTTCTACACCCAAACTCTTGGACTCTACCCTTCAAGTTGAGTTTTAAAAAATGAAAATGATATTACTGTTGGTTCTAATGATGAAGGTAATATGTGTACATTGTTTTAAAAAGGCACATCATTAAAAAAATAGAAATTCAAATAATTCACCCATATTTCCATCACCCTGAGAAAAGCACTGCCATTTACATTTTGGCATACATCATTTGAAACTCCAGATTCAGGGCGACTGGGTGGCTCAGTGGGTTAAAGCCTCTGCCTTCAGCTCAGGTCATGATCCCAGGGTCCTGGGATCAAACCCCACATTGGGCTCTCTGCTATGCGGGGAGCCTGCTTCCTCCTCTCTCTGCCTGCCTCTCTGCCTACTTGTGATCTCTGTCTGTCAAATAAATAAATAAAATATTTAAAAAAGAGCTTCTTCTTAAAAAAAAACCCACAAAACTCCAGATTCATACAATATTTTTTTTTTTTTACAAAAAATGGGATTGAAACCTGCCACTTTATAACCTGTTTTTTTCCCAGTGAATATACTTCCACACCAACAATTCTAAGCCTACATCATTTTTAATAACTACAGAGATTTCTGTGGCTTACTTAACTAACATCCTATTGTTGGACAGTTAGGTTGTTTCCAGTTCTTAGATCATGCTGCAACAAGGATTCTAGCACATAGCTGGTAAGAAGAGACTTTCTGAAGTTTCTGTTTCCTGAAAACTTTTGACATTAGCCACTCCACCACACATTTTACCCATATGGGAATCTAGTTTTCTTCACTTTCTTAAGTTCTTTAAGACGCAGTTGTAAAGTCATTTTAGAAAATGATAGTTATTAAATAAATACTATGTTGTTGTATCATTAGGTAAAGGGAGCTCTTTAAAAATTTAAATACAGGCTTTATTTGCATATACTCCAATGTAATATGCCATGTTAGGAAATATTTCCTGTAATTATTATTGGTAAACCTCATAAGGATAATTTTTATCAATTTGCAGCTCATTCTGTCACTCCAGGAAAAGTTGGAATAATCTTAATCTCCTACAGGGAAATCCAATTTACATAAAGTTATATATCCATAAAGAAACAGCTGGACTGTGATCCAAATGACTGTAATGAAGCTGATGATATTTAACAATAAGGTTTTCTGTAATTAAATTGAAGTGAGCTCCAAAAATTCTACCTAGAAAAAAGTTTTCAGATGCCCTCAAATCTAATGGCAGGATTTCCTCTGGAAAGAGAATTTTCTCTGTTAATGCTTTGGGGTTGATTAATTTGTATATGACCTGCTGGCTCTATTAGTTAGATGTATCTTTTTGGATCCAAGTATCAGAAATCAGCTCATGCTAACTTAAGTTAAAAAGAGAAATATGTTATGGGAATGCAGAGGTGTCCTGTCAACAGGGTCTTGGGGAGGTTCTGAAACAGGGACCTGGAAAGCTGGGTAGCCACTCTGGCTAGGAGTCAGGAGTCAGCCTTGCTTCTCTGCACATACGCACTCCTTCTGTTCGCTTGTGCATCAGCCTCTCCTGAGTCTCTGCTGTGGAAAGGGTTTGCCCCACAGCTCAGCCTCGCTTACCTTTAACAGGTCTACTCTCTGGAGAGGGAAAGTCAGTTGATCTTTTGCCCTCTCTCTCCGGATTCCAAATGTATAGAAAAAGAAACTCTGGCCTGGATCACATGACTGCCCCTTCCTCAACCAACTGTGGCCTGGGGGCCAGAGTGCAACACACAAGATGGCTGCCTAGGAGGCGGCTGCCGGAGTGGTCACTGTGAGCTGGGAAAATGCTCAGAAGCGTTCCTCTGAGTATGAAACTTGAGAGAGAGAGAGAGAGAGAGAGAGAGGTGAGTCGTACAGAAAGTCAAACGCCATTAGGTTATAAGCATTGATTATAAACTTGGGAATAGATGAGATGGTGTAGTTACTTTTTCACTGTGCAGAGTAAAGAGGAAAGGACAAGCACAGAATCCTGAGGAATCTGACTAGAGGGCTAAGCAAAGGAAAGGAAACCATTTCTCCCAAAATAAACCTGACTTGTCAGTGAAGAGAACTCCAAGAATGTGTCAAGAGCTGCCAAAGGCATTTGCTTTTCATTTCTGGAATTTATCAAGTTCACTGCCTGTTTCTCTCAAGGGATTTCCTAGGTCCTTTGTCTGTTTCCCTTTCCACCTGGTGTGGGTTTTATAAATTTTCCACCTTGATCAATAAGGACTCAGTTGTGCTTTCTATTCTGGCATTTCTTCACATGAGAAGGAATCCAGGTTTGAAAGGACCCTGAAGCTCACACAATAGTGGAGGCCATTTTAAGAAAAAGACTACAAAATTGTAAATACAAAATAAGGTCCAAAAATATTTATTTAGAATGAAAAGAGAAATGACAATAATCACACATTTTTAGAAGTTGGCAAATGCCACAACATCACAAGATCTAGAAAGTCACATAATTTTTTAAAAATTAACTCCTTTAAGTACCTCTAAAATACTTTTCCCCTAAATTTTTGACATGGTAGTTTTAATCACTGATTCATATGATAATGGTTTTGCAATATCACTTTTCGTAGAGTAAATAGGTAATTTTCTCTTTCCTCTAGCGTGGTTAGTCAAGCTTTAAAAAATTGATAGTTTCGAAAGTTTTCTTTGAGCATCACAATAATTATTGATGATGTCGTGTAAATATTTAAGATCGTTGTCAAATCTGAGAAAACTATCAGGCTTCTTTCCTATAAAATTTGGAAGAGTTTTCCATGGACTAGCTCTGGGGTCCATACATTTCATTCCTGCTTCTCCTCCATTAAACACAGGCATCCAGGGCGGGGCTCTGTGGGACGCATTCCTATTGGGATACAGCCTCAGGCTCTGTACTTTCTGGTGTAGGACACCTCACACAGGAGTGGTCGACAGCTCATTGTGGAGGCTGGTTTTGAACAGGCTAGTGGCTGGGGTGGGAGACAGACCCGGGAAACATGCATCTCAAGGTAGGGGAATTTGAAGGAGAGATGGCAGGAAATTGAGGGAGTTCTGCTAATTACTTCAGATTTTACCAGGAGACAAAGGTGGCTGCGAGAGAGAGACATTAGAGGCAGGCTTGCCAGATTTCAGCAAATAAAAATATAGGACATATGAAATGTGGCACGGGACAGACTTCCACTAAAAATTATTCATTGCTTATCTGAAATTCAAATTTAACTGGGCATTCTGTATTTTGTCTTGCAATAGATGGTGGGCCCTTCAAGAGAAATGTGAAGCTTTGGCATAGTCACCGAGAGAATGAGAGAGCTAACCAGAGGTTAGTGCAAGGAGGGCTCGATAAAGATTAGATACCAGAAAATTCATGGTGGGGGTGGGAGGTGTTTTTCTAATGGAGCTCAGCCACTCAGGTGCATTGGCATTCATGCAGCCTGTGATTCCAGAAACAAGTTTTAAGATATATGATAAAAGATGGGATTCAACTAGGTTTCTCATCTCTTTATGCTTACTGTTTGTGCTTTCCATAAAACCAAGGCAGCAGAAATTTCAAAAGAAAGATGTACTGATTATGGATTGGAATCCAAATCGCAGAATATGTTAACATAAGAATATTTTATTCTACACTTCCCAAACATGCCATAATATATTCACCCAAAGCAATAAATCCCAAGCTGCACAAGCAAATTATAAACAAATGATAGAAGCTGAAGTTTCCTCTCAAAAGAGGCTAAGGAACAGATAATTTAGAAAGAACAGATTTTATTGGAACGTCAATAGTTTTCATGACACAGATACTTAAACTACTCGTTTTCAACATTCCCATATAAAGAAAATTATAAAAGGTTTTTTGTGTTTTTTTTTTAAGAAAAGATAATTTGACAGATGGAGTCTTTTTATGGGATCCATAGAAGTGATAAAATTGAATAAATTACCAAGATTTTATCTCCATTTCTGTAATTCTCCCTAAAGATTTAGAGGTGGCAGATTGAATCAACTGGGAAATAAATTTGCATGTTTATAACATGTCTAAAACAGGAATTAAAGACAAAAACTTCTCACTTGTTTTCGAGAGTGGTTTGTCGGGAGGAAACTTGCTCTCATGAGATCACACATTTCCTAACCAAGTATCAAGGTTCACCAAATGGAAATGTATTGCAAAATGTACACGAGGTTTGGTGAACAGTGTACTGTCTATTATTATCATCAGTGTTAAAGAACAAGCAAAAATAATTACGGACTACAAAGTTGGGGCAACTTAACTAAATTCTAGATAATTTTTTACATAGGAGAGGATTTGGTTATGAACAGGCTGGACTTGATTTTGAGTAAAGTTGAGCCACAGTACTTTGGTTCGCAAGATAGCTCACTTTTGTGATCCCTGAGTCACATATCACATTACAGAGCCTGCAGGCCTGCCTGCCCCTTAAGGAGCAGAAGGACCCCTGCCTGGATGGTGGTGGGATGTTTTATGTACAGTGTATGTGTCTTACTTCAAGAAAAGCACCCAAAGACCAGATGCCCCTCCTTCTCCTACAGAATCCTTAGTGATGATACTCACACAGCCAGCAGGCTCTGGCTTAGACCAGAGTTTGAGTGGGAAAAGGCAGTGAGATGTACAGTTTGCATTGACCATGGGAGATGGTATCTGGAGAATCTGTTAGTCCTATACCCCTCACCTGGTAGGTGAGGATCCTGAGACTCAGAGGGCAGAACTGACTTCTCCAAGCCTCATGCACTCACTGAGTGAGTGGCGGAACTGAGGGCAGCATTGGCCAATAGTGAGCGAGACAAAGGCTGAAATGGGAAGCCTTAGAAAGTGGAAGCAACTTTGAGGGTCTTGTCCTAAGTCTCAAGTCAGCTGGCACTGTCATTTTCCATTGGATTTTGGCATTCTCGAATTCAGGATTTACATAAGGAATATTCTCTGTGTTCTGTCATTTTTGTCTTTTTTGTTTGGGCTTGTTCCATAATAATAGCTAACAACTTTATTTATGTACCCATTGATAAGAAAAATCAGTGGTAGGCTAGGAGTCATGGGGAATGGATTCATCAATTTTTTTTAAAAAAGCAGAAAAGCAGCTCTTGTTTCCTGGTATATTTTTGGCTGTTCACCCCTCTCTTCCATTTGCAGCTGTTTGCCTTTGTTCTTGTATTCAATTAATTTTGTAATGTAAACAGTGAGCAAATCAGAATATTTAAGGATTCTTTCTGTTTATGTATTTAATTGTACTGCAGTGTATTTGAAGCAGGACCCCTCTCATCTCCAACTAAATCTATGGTGGGTAAAAAAAAAAAAATTAGGATTTATTTTCTGCTGGGTGTTTTCCCTCTCTGTGTAGGATTCTAATTCCAAATTAGTGTGGTTGCTATGTGTGGAGGAGAGATGTGTCAAGAGAATGTGGCCCCAGGGAAATAAGAAATTGGAAAGAAGTCAGTGCATCCAAACCAAGCACACTGATATCTTCTTTGAGGAAACATTGAAATATTATTTGGATAAAAGATGGCCCTAGAACAAATATGACGTCGACTTGGCTGGGAGGAAAAGCTGAGAAAACTTATAACTACAGTTCTCTTTTCCTTCTTCTGCCAAGAGCAGAGCCTATCTGCTGGCCCAGCTCACCTGGCTGAAGGCACAGCCGGCGCTCACCTGGGAGACCTCCCTGAATGTTTTCAATAACAGGAACTTTCCTTTTGCTCTGATTGAGTTGAGTGATAGAGGTGAGGCCTTGTATGTAGATGGGGTAGAAATCCCACTACCATGGCCGACTCTGGGGAAGTCACTCAACTTTTTTTTGCCTTAGTTTCCACAGCTGTAAAACTAGGATCATAATTTGTAATTTGGAAAACCTCCATGAAATGAAATGAGGCAAAAAAATGGAAAGCACTTCCGCAGTGTCCAACCTGCTCTCTGTTCCTCCTTGCCCACTCCCCTCCTGGTCTGCTGCACTTCCAGCAGGATTCTGAGAGAAGCGCGCTCTGTCCTCTTTTCCTTATTTTCCTCCCACCTCAGTTTCGGGCCCTATCTAGGCCTTTCTCCAGATCTAGGATCATGTGATATTGTCTGCCTCAAGTTTTGAAGGTGTTCCTTTGCTAACCATCCTATGGATGTAGGCTTTGTTTTCTTGTCCCTCTGAACCTTCTCGACTGCCTTCTGATGTACTGATCCCATCTTTAATTATGGCTTTGCCTCATCTATAGGGAAGACTCTCAAATCTGTTTCCTGTAATGACCCCTCAGACCAGTCTTTGCCCTCAACTGTTCCTAGACCTGAATTGTTAAGAGGAAACCATACTATCTGCAGTTAGCCATTTTGGAGACACAGCCCATGAATGCATAATAACATCACCTGCTTTTTGTAGATATAGTAGATTCCTGTCTCTTGCACCATAATACAACACAAGAGGGAAATGGTGTGGTTCCTGTCCTTGGGTACTCCTGGGGCAAAGAATGTTCCCGTGCCAGTTACATGCACGGCGTCGCTATAAACACGTGTGACTGAAAATAGAGAGTTTTTTCCACATAAATGCTGTCTTACCTTGTCCCTCAATGCTGTCAGTGGGGTCAGGAATAAAGCATTGGCTGTACTATCAAGTGAGAGAGGAGAAAGGAAAGGAAGGAAAGAAGGAAGGATGGAAGAATAAAAGATTTATGAACAGAAAAGGGGAGAGCCCATGAAGGAAGAGAAAAATTGAGGCGGGGGAGGACAGTATAGATGATATACCACAGAAAATCTCAGAATCCCGGTATTCTTGGTAAAGAAAGAAATGTCACTGAGTCGAACTCCCATCAAATGCTTCAGTTTCCTCTAGTGTTTCCACCCAGCTGTGTTATCCTTCTGCCTGAAACTCACTGACAAATACTCCTGGAGCCCAATCTATGCTGCACTGTGAGAATTATTAGAATAGTCATCTAATAATATGTAGAATCTAAAATGGCTTCCTATCGTTTTTTTCCCCCATTGATTTTGGTTTCCCTATGGGGCCTTAAAGCTAACCTATAATCCTTTCCCTGACCTTCAGAACGTTTATGATTTGGGCCCTGTCTATCTCTGGTACTTCTTGTTGGCTGTGTTTGCTAACACGCTGTGCACCGGCCTTCCTGAGAGCCTTCTGACGAGAGCGCCTGATTCCCGCTCTTTGCATGAGACCCCCGAACAAATAGATGTACATGCAATCTTTGAGGTTTCGTGTCAAGGGCCACCCTTCTGGAGGAGCCTTCCCACAGGGCCAGAGCTAAAATAGCCCATGCCTGGGGCGCCTGCGGGGCTCAGTTGTTAAGCGTCTGCCTTTGGCTCAGGTCATGATCCCAGCGTCCTGGTCCTGGCATGGGTCCTGCATCAGGCTCTGTGATCAGCAGGGAGTCTGCTTCTCCCTCTCCCTCTGCTACTCCCCCTGCTTGTGCGCTCTCTCCTAAGCTCTCTCTCTCAAATAAATAAATAAATAAAAATCTTAAAAAAAAAATAGTTCACTCTTGGAAGTCTAAATTGGGTAACTTTTTTTTTTTTTTTTTTTTTTTTTTTTTAATGTGATGGCAAAGCCCCTAGAAGCTAAGTCAAAAGACCAACAAAAAAACTGGGAAAAATACTTGCATTTTACATATTACTGTGATAGTTTTCCTAAAATATGAAGTGTTTCTGCAGTTTGGTGAGAAAAAAACCAATTAGGTTATTGGTCTACTGTAAACAAAACAAAACAAAACCAGGCAAAGGATACAAACAATTCAAGTAAACAACCCACATATGCTGCCCAAATATATGAAAAAGTACTGAAAAAGAGAGAGAGAGATACAGTTTTTCATCTATCACATTGGCAAAGATAAATCAATACTATTCTTATGCCAGCAAGGATGTGAGAAACAGGTACCCTTGTATCCTACTGGTAACAGTATAAACTGGAACAATTTTTATAAAGGTGATTCCATAATATTTATCAAAATTAGAAATGCGCAAATGCACTTTCCGCCCTGGGATTTTTAGTTCTAGAAATTTGCCCTACAGATATGTTCCTGAATGTGGGAATTGATGTATGTACACAGGTGCTCATAGCAGTGTTTTATATAAGAGCAAGAGGCTGGAAACCACATATGGATCTATCAGTAGAGGAATGGATAAGTGGTGCATTCATACAATAAAATAGTATGCAGTTATTAAGAAGAAGGAGGCAGATCTGTCTGTGGCAGTGGAGTGCTTTGAGTGCATTTTAGCTTACAGGCATTTTATATCTGCTATTTTGTATTTTGTTTAAAGAGAGCACCTAAAACTGTATCACCTTCAGATCCCCCCAAATCTGGATACACTCTTGGCCCCAACCCACTTGGGAGACAGACTCACTCCTGTGAGTTAACAGAGGTTCATTCTATAGTGTTAAGGGGGAAAAGGAGGATACGGAGGTATCGATATGGGTCTTGGGGGGCATGGTGGACAGGGTTGGATCAAAATGATGAGTTTGAAAAAGTTTCACGGGTGATTCTGATATGCTTCCCCCTTTTGAGATGCACTCTTACTCCGTGTTCAACCCACAAACCCCCAATCCTGCACAGCCACGCCATCTCCCTCTGCTCCTTTAAGGCTCTAAAACCACTTTCACTCTCAGATGAGGACTAACCTTGCAGCAAAAGTCCAAATGGCCTTTGTCCATTTCACTGTACCTCTCTGCCTTTGTCAGCCTCATTCTCTGGGTCCTGGAGGTGCCCGAGGAAGGTAGACCAGCCATGCAAACTCCAGAATGGTTTCCTCTCTCTGGCTTTTCTGACCTCTGCCTTGCAACACAGCTACTATTGGCCTCATCTTTCTCGAAAACGTGGCAATGTACTGAAGTTCCCAGATCCTTCTGTAAGCCGCTCACCTTTTTGGAAGCAGGCAGCCTCAAAATAGTTCTTATCTCTTTAAAATCACCTGGGTATTCACTTTCTGTTTGTCTCCGTTTCACCCGTTGTCAGACAAACACCTGCTGCTGGGGAGGTTTGGAGAGATTTTGAGGAGGGTGGGGAGTAAACCAGGCTGGCAGGAAAAATTATAGTCTCATAAATCAAGAAAAGAAGTTATGTGGGATTTTTTTAACCATAATTTTTGAACTTTTTTAAAGACTTTATTTATTTTTCAGAGAGAGAGCAAGCACAAGCAGGGGGAGCAGCAAGTAGATGGAGAAGCAGGCTCCTCACTGAGCAAGGAGTCCCATGTGGGTCTCCATCCCAGAACCCTGGGATCGCGACCTGAGCTGAAGGCAGACACTTAAACAACTGAGCCATTCAGGCATCCCTTAACTATAATTTTTTAAAAAATATTTTATTTATTTATTTGGCAGAGAGAGAGATCACAAGTAGGCAGAGAGGCAGGCAGAGAGAGAGGGGGAAGCAGGCTCCCTGCTGAGCAGAGAGCCTGATGTGGGGCATCATCCCAGGACCCTGAGATCATGACCTGAGCCAAAGGCAGAAGCTTAACCCGCTGAGCCATCCAGGCACCCCACATTTTTTTTTTAAGTAAATGAGGCATCGTACTTTGAAAAATGAAGGGGCACTCAGGAGTAACATGATTCCATGTACTTCCCTAAATTTTTCCCTTTCCTCCTTTCCTCCCTTTCTGTCTTTTTAATGAACAAAATGAGCTAAGAACACTCTTTAAAGGTTTATTTTTTGTTGTTGATATTATTTTGTGGTACCTCCCAGGCTGTGGATTCATCTGATTTGCATTTGGACTTGATTTTGAAGATTCTAACTCAAATCTATAATAGTTTGAGAAGAACAATTTATTTTTTAAAAATTGAATTGTGGCGCCTGGGTGGCTCAGTTAGTTAGGTGTCCGACTCTTGATTTCAACTTAGTTCATAATCTCAGGGTCTTGGATTGAGCCCCTCATGAGGCTGTGCACTCAGTGGGGAGCCTGCTTGAGAGTCTCTCCCTCTCACTCTGCCCCTCCCCCCTCAAAATTAATAAATAAATAAAAATCTTTAAAAACTGAATTGAACCTGAATGCAGCTGAGAGTGAACAAATGAGATATGGCAGAAACCAGCCTCTCAGTCAGTCCAGGAAGTTTTGTCAAAAACTTTAGCTTCCATCACTTTCCATAGCCCACTTGCCTCCCCTTGCCAGGAAGAGCCAACACTCAGAAGAAAGCAGATCCAGAGAGCACCCAGACAGTCACCAGACAGGCAGCAGATGCAGAGTTCTCAAGTTAGAGAAAAGAGGACACATTGCTCTTTGTTTTTTTAGAGAAAAAGAGACGCGGGCCTGCTTTGTCTAAAGTGTCAGCTCTTCAGAAGAGAAGCCCAGGCAGGTGGGCGCATCAGCAGAGCCCCAAAAAACACTGTGCCCTGTGAGAATGACCAGAGAGGAGGACACAGATCAGGACTCTGCCAATAGCCTGCCCCGGTTCTCAGCAGCTTGTCCCCAGGAGAAGCTGAAGAGTGACACCAACGTCCGCACTGTTTCTGATGGCACAGGCAGCTGGCAGAGGCCCTGGGGGACTTCCGAGGCATCTGGGAACAAAATGGGAGGCCAGAGTCCAGAGGTTCCTGTGAAGGCCAGAAATGGGCAGAAGTACATCAGAGGCCTCTCAAAGAGGATGAATCAAATGGGACGACTGGAAAGGCAACTTTTCCGACTGCTAAGAGCTACACTGAGAAGGATACATTGAGCCCTTTCCAGAGAAAAATAAGCCCATTTGCAGATACAGAAGGATTGGCGCTCCCGGACACTTGATGCCTACCCTTCCCATTCAAGTCCCAGCCCCAGGGGACTTGACCCTTACCGTGAGCCCCCATCCCTGGGGACTTACCCCAGCTGCTGCCAAAGCTTCTACCCGGTTCTGCCATGCCAGCCTCCTGCCCACAGGCTCTGCAGAGTGGCCATTGTCGCCTTTTAAAAAAGGGAAAAGGAGGGGCACCTAGGTGGCTCAGTGGGTTAAGCCGCTGCCTTTGGCTCAGGTCATGATCTCAGGGTCCTGGGATCGAGCTCCACATCGGGCTCTCTGCTCAGCAGGGAGCCTGCTTCCCCCTCTCTCTCTCTCTGCCTGCTGCTCTGCCTGCTTGTGATCTCTGTCTGTCAAATAAATAAATAAAATCTTAAAAAAAAAAAAAGGGAAAAGGAAATCATGCTCCCGCCGCAACTGAAAATTCCCCACCAGCTCTTGATCTTATTTCATAAATTAAAAAAAGAAGAAGAGGAAAGAAAAAAATCCATGGATCAGCAAACTTTTTCGGTAGCGGGCCCCTCAGTACTTCAGGTTTTATCTGACATGGTAGCTGTTGTATGCTGTCGTCCTGGGGTGGTGGGCCACACTAGGGGGAGCCAGACAAGTGGCCTAAGGGAAGGAACAAAGTTAAAGGAGATGGTCCCTCTTGGTGGCAGTAGACTCAGACAATGTACAAAGAATGTGCCAGTAAAACTGTATTCAGCCCACAGGCTGGATACACCAAGTTCTCAATCAGAGGCTTTGCAGTCGCTCTCCCTTCAACCTGGAATACTTTCTCTTCAGGTTTTTGCATAGATGGCCCCTGGTACTAGGTCACTCAGTAAACAGATTAAAAGTATACTTTGGAGACCCAGCCAAAAAAGAGCCTCCACAATGAGAAAATATTGTGGAATGAATTTGATTTTAGATATTTTCCCCCAAAGTCTTCAAGTGGTTGTCATTGTTGGGGGGCAGAGGGTGGAGGGTGGTCAGAACTTTGTTGACCTTCTCTGCACTTACTTTAAGCCTTGGTTGGCTTTTTAAATTTTTAATTACCTGGGAGGGGGAAAGAGAGAAGACACCATCATTTTGGTATGTTCAAGTCTCAGGGTAGCCTTGTGAGTGGGGCCTTCTTACGGAAGAGTTCTCGGACAAGAGACTCAATGGTGCCCCTCTACCATGTTTCACATTCTCCTGTTGTATTTTCCCATAGCACTTCATCACGACCTGAAATTATTTTGCTTTAGTTATGTGTTTTCTTGTTGACTGGCTGTCTCCCTTTTGCATGTAGGCCTCCAAAGCCCAGGAATCCCATCTGTCTTGTTTACTCTGTATCCTGCGCCTACTAGAGTGTGTGGCACAGGGAAAGCAGTCAAGAATGTATTTGTTGCCTGACTGACTGACTGACTGACTGACTGATTCAATGAATAAAGGCCTGACTGAAGGATGTAAGAATGCAAGAGCTAAAAGCGTTTTAAAAATGAGATCTGGGGGCGCCTGGGTGGCTCTGTCATTAAGCATCTGCCTTCGGCTAAGCTCATGATCCCAGGGTCTTGGCATCGAGCCCCACATTGGGCTCCTTGCTTGGTGCTTGGTGGGGAGCCTGCTTCTCCCTCTCCCTCTGCTGCTCCCTCTGGTTGTGTTCCCTTTCTTGCTATCTCTCTGTCAAATAAATAAAGTCTTAAAAAAAAAGAATGAGCTCTGATCCTATGTGAAATTCTTTGCTCGACCTTCACATAGCCTTAAAAGAGACTCAGAACCCAGGCTGGATAACTGAATAAGCTTTAGCTAATGGGCTTAAATCAACTCAGGCAAAACCAAATTTGGCCACAGAAGAGTTTGGACCAAATCAGATTTGGTAGAACGTTTTGCAACTGCATCATGGGAAGATTTTTCAGCTCTATTTATCTTTTGTCAATTTGTTCTGTTTTTCCAAAAATTTGTCAATTTGGCCTGTTTTTCCATTTTTTTCTTTCTACTTTTTAGATTTTCATTAACTTTTGGCTTATTCTCTATAGAAACATAAGGTAAACATCCAACAATGGAAAAAATTTTTGAGAAAATCAGATTTCCTTGAGTTCTACGTGTGAATTTAGGAGCACACTTAAAAATGCAGCACAGTCATTCAGTGGATAGCAGACATCTGATTTGTTTCAGGCATGGTGCTGGGCACTGGAAAATAGTGTGGTGAATATGTCTCTGCCTCCAGACTTCTTGGAGAAATAGATGTAAAACAGACCAAAAAAAAAAAAAAAGTCAAGTTTTGACAGGCACTATTGATGGAAATGAACAAGGAGATGAGATGGGCACAGTCTATTTTCATTAGGGTGATAAAGAAGGCCTTTCTGAAGAAAGAAAACGTAGGATCATCAGAAGGAGCTACCTTTCATAGGGTAGGGAGAAATGTATTTCAGAGTGAAGATACCACGTATGCAGTATCATGAGGTAGGAAAGAGTTTGGCTTGTTTTAGGAACTGAAAGAAAAGTGTGACTGGATCACAGTGAGTGAAGAAGACAAGGCACGATGATGACCTGGTCACCGGGCCTAGACCATGGTAATGAGTTTGGACTTGATTGTAAAGGCAAGGGCTTCACAAAGGGGAATGATGCCAACTTACTTATGCCTAAGAAAGATTTCTCTAGCTTCTGTGTAGAGTATGGATCTTTGGAGGGCAAGTGTAAAAGAAGGGAGAGCTGAGAGAAGGCTGTCATAATGTGCATGGGAGACGATGGTGGTCCAGACTGGTCTTGGCAATGGAGATAAGGAGCAGACGAGAGGTTGGAGTTACAGTTTGGCAGTAGAGGAGTTATCAGTGAATTTGAGGCAGGAACTGAGGGTCCGTAGGCATATCAGTCAGTGTCCAACTGTGAA
The DNA here is from genome assembly GCF_010015895.1 of Lontra canadensis. Classification (NCBI taxonomy): domain Eukaryota; kingdom Metazoa; phylum Chordata; class Mammalia; order Carnivora; family Mustelidae; genus Lontra; species Lontra canadensis. The sequence continues at coordinate 103,053 of NW_022631260.1, read as the reverse complement.
AACAGACGTCATTCTAGGTATTTCAAACAGGGAGTTCAGCTTAAGGAATCGGTTACAAGTAAATGTTGGCAAGATTAGAGGAAGAAAAAGGGGAAGTTGTGGTAACCTGGAGGTAAGCATCTGCAGGAAGTCAGGACCAGTCCTAATACTGGAGGAGAGAAAGGGAAGTGGCGAGGGCCTCTGACATTGTGAAGCTGCTGATATTGTTGGAACTGACCACTGCCCTGGCCATTGATGCTGTTGCTGGAGCCCCTAGCTGCTGGTCATGGCCACAGCCACTGCCAGAAGCTTTTAACAAAGGGGAAGATGTCTCTCCATCATTTCATTCAGTTTCCCACCAATGCTACTCACTCAGCCAGTTGGCAAGGGAGTCTGGGAAATGCAATTCACAGGATTCTAGCCACTTCCGACAGAGCACTGCACACAGAATGGCGGGAATGGTCCTTGGCACCAACAAGCCAATGACCAGCACATGGAAGAATTAAGGATTTGTTTTCTGTAGGAAAAACAATCCCTTATCCTTTACAAATATGTATTATGTTGTTTTTACAAAAACAATATGTGCCCATTACAGAAAAATTAGAACCACAGACAAATAATACAACATAACAAAACTTTCATATTCGCACTTACTCAAATAATTATTAATAACATCTTGGTCTCAGTCTCTCTCTTTTTCTCTCTCAAAAAGTGACTCTTCCTCTACTTTTCAGTTTTGTAACCTACTGCACTAAATCTATGCAGTAAACATTTGCTGGACACTTACTTTGGTCTAACTAGCTCCCAGTGTTGAATATTTATGTTTTACTCATATTTTCCTATTATAAATATAAAAAAGGAATTATTGCCTGAAAACAAATTTGCAATTTAAGAAAACAGCTCATGAAGCATACAGTTATAACTTCCAGTTTGACTATTATGAGATAATTTGCTTAGGTAGATAGAGAAAACTAATTATTTTCAACAAAAGGTGAAATGCGAGGTCTTTCCTCATCCTGTTCATTTCCTCTGTTGGGGACAGGACAACAGAGTTACAGAGTTGGAAACATGCAGTCTGGAGAGGGAGAGGCGCTTAGCCACAGACTATCCCAGAACTGTCCTCTACCCCATCTGTCTAGTCTCCTTGAGTCAGATTTCTGACAAGGAAACTAGTCCCCTGGAGTGTACAGAGGGGTGACACTGAGCCAAAGTATCGTTAAGAGTAGATGCCATTTGTGATGGCCATGGCATGACCATTTCTCTGGGGTCACCTGTTAGAATGCTTCTCAGTACTAGTTGCTGAAAACTGTAACTTGAATTGGTTTTTAAAATGAGGAAATGTGTTATCTCACATTCTCCTGTAACTAGAAGTCCAGAGGTAGGACAGTTTCCCGGAACGGTGAGATAAGCCTCTCACTGTTGTCACCAAGGTCCCAAGTTCTTTCAACACTCGGTTCTGCCTTCCTCAGTGTTGGCTTCATCCAGACCCTGGCTCCCTTGGTGGTAACTAGAGGGCTGCCAGGGGCCATAGAGCTGTCTGTTGCTTTTCTCCACATTCAGCATAAAGAAAAACAGAGAGACATCTCCCTCAAATATAAATTCTTTTCAGTTCAAGCCAACCAGTGGTTCTCAATACTGCTACACATTACAATCCTCACAAGTGCTTTATTATTTATTATTGCTATTATTTCATTTTAATGGATTAATTTTTAATCAATTTATTGTTTAGTAATTGGTGTTGGGGATGGTGATGATAATGTATTATTTATTTACTTGCTATTTTAATTTTTTTTAAGATTTTATTTATTTGACAGAGATCACAAGTAGGCAGAGAAGCATGCAGAGTGTGGAAGCAGGCTCCCTGCTGAGCAGAGGGCCTGCCTTGGGGCTTGATCCCAGGACCCTGAGATCATGACCGGAGCTGAAGGCAGAGGCTTAACCCACTGAGCCACTCAGGTGCCCCGCTATTTTAATTTTTAAACTGCTCCATACCTATGCCTTATTGCTGGAAATATTAATTTATTAGTCTGGGATGGGCCCTGGCTGGAAGTAGTTTTTTAGGAGCTCCCAAGTGAGTCTGATGTACAGTCAGTGGGGAGAACCCCTGGATTAGGCTGGTTAAGGTCACCTGCCCACCCCTTGGACTAACAATCGCCAGGGTGACATCAGGAACGGAGTGGCTTAGAAAAGTGGATCTCAGAGTGTGACCCAGACCAGTAGAAGCAGCTTCATCTGCATATTGCCTATGCATATGCATCAATAATGCAAATTATTGGGCCCCACCCAGACCTGCTGAATCAGAAGCTCTGCCTGTGGATCTGTGCTTTAGCAAGCTTGACAGGTGATTGGGATGGATGCTAATGTTGGAGACACACTGCCTTAGACCAATCAGACTTTTTCTCTGGAGCTAGGGAGGAGGTGTAAATATGTGAACAAAATAAAGTTCTTTTAAACAGTGATCCCCAGGTCATTGGAGCCTTTAGTATTCCCCCTTTCATAGGCTGGAAAAGGGAGGAAAGGGGAGGGATTAGTGTCCTGAACGCCAGAGATCCCTGGTTGTACAGAACCATCTCTCAACGGTTCAACCAAGGCTCAGGCACCACAGTGGGCTATTAGGATGGGAAGAAGACATATTCAATTGGTATCCATTCCTTCCTACCTTGGGGAACCCCTGGAAGTTTCTGCAGGAGCCCAAGGGCTGAAAAGACTCTCTTGGTCTAGACTTTCCTGAAAACACTGTGAACTCATTTCAACCACTGTACAGTTTCAACAGGATCCTGGAAAAGAAAAAAGACCTTTAGATAACAAAGGAAATCTGAGTACAATAAGGACTTTTGTTAAAAATAATGTATCAATATTGGTTCATAAGTTGTGACAATATACCATATCTGTACTAAATCAGATATTAATCGGGAAACTGGGCATGGGGCATATGGGAACTCTGTATAAATATTCACAATTCTCCTGTAAATCTAAAACTAAAATACAAAGGTTTTAAAAAATACAGTGCATTAAGGGACACTTGAGTGGCTTAGTCAGTTAAGTGTCTGCTTCCTGCTTGGGTCATGGTCTCAGGGTCCTGGGATGGAGTCCTATATCAGGTTTCTAGTTCAGCAGGGAGCCTGCTTCTCTCTCTGCCTGCTACTCCTGAGCTTGTGCTCTCTCTCTCTTTGACAAATACAATCTTAAAAAAACAAACAAACAAAAAATGATACATTAAGATGTGAAATTCTAATGGATAAAAACATTTTGGAAAAGGCTTTATGAAATTAAGCATAAATCATTCTTTAAAATACTCCATGTTAATATAAGCTTGACCCTGCTATATGTTTATGATCAGTGTCACGTTTTTAGTCAGAGCAAATGCTTTTAAAACATTTTCGGCTTTGGGGCGCCTGGGTGGCTCAGTGGGTTAAGCCGCTGCCTTCGGCTCAGGTCATGATCTCAGGGTCCTGGGATCGAGTCCCACATCGGACTCCCTGCTCAGCAGGGAGCCTGCTTCCCGCCCCCCCCCCCCTGCCTGCCTCTCCATCTACTTGTGATCTCTCTCTGTCAAATAAATAAATAAAATCTTTAAAACAAACAAACAAAAAACATTTTCGGCTTTAAGCAGGAGTTGACTTGGAAAATATTAATGAAGATTCCTGTTAGTTCACACTTCCCAGAATCTGCACATGGCCTGAATTACCAAAGAGCAAATGAGAGAGGCTTAAGTTTGTCCATATGTTAGAACAGTTATGAACCCATATAGGGGTGCCTGGGTGGCTCAGTCAGTTAAGCCTCCAACTTGATTTCCGCTCGGGTCATGATCTCAGGGTTGTGAGATGGAGCCCCTGTTGGGTTCTGCGCTGAGCGGGGAGCCTGCTTTCGATTCTTTCTCCCTGAGCCCTATCTCCCTTAAAAACAAACAAACATACAAACAAGACACATACTGAAAGTTGCTTTCTTTGCCATCCCACTAGACCTGGAAAGGAGTAGGTTGGCTTGACTCACAGGGAATGGCACATAATCATATGCATCTTTCTTTAAACCCAATTCATAGCAGTGAGCTAGAGCATAGATTCCCTTCAGGCACTCTCCTCTTGTTTTGTCAGCTCCATTTAAATTAGATGCACTTCCTGTGTCCTGAAGGGCAGCCACAGGACCCAATGAACTGAGGTGTGGGCTTATTACCAGGGACTACTTGACTATTGTCAATAGACTTTTTATCCCTGGATTTATGTGGGATTCCTGGAAACACTGGTGGCCATAACTGGTGGAAGGGAGCAAGGAACAAATCCTAATTTGTAGTTTGGAGTTTTGGAGGATTACTCTTAATGCAGCTGACTAAATAATTTATGGTAAGTTTTGTTTATTTCCCTTCTGCACCAAATATCAGTAAGGGAACCAATAATTAAAATTGTCATTGAGGAGTATTATAACTAAGAGTTATAACAAAAAAACAGTATTTAAGGGTGAAAACATTGCTATGTCAAGCAAGTGGCTCAAAATGACTTTCCCCCTGATCTTACTACATTGGAATCTCTCTGATTTTGTCCATTGTGGTTATACTCTCTTACTTTGTGACTTGGACAAGTTCCTTATGTCCCATTTTCATCATCTTTATCATGTGGAATAATAACAGTACCTTTTTCTTGGTAGTGTCATCAGAATTAATGGAAGTAACATTTGAAACACTTTAGCACAGTGCCTAGAATGTGGTAAATGTTGCAAACAAGATAACCCTTGCCCATTTTCAGGTCATTCAATGTAATGATCAACCTCTTGATGTGTCATGGCAAAAACATAAGGAAGAATGGTAGCAGATAGGAGAGAGGAAACCTCAGGCACACCAGGATACTGAAAGGGCAGGAGAAACGTAGACAGTGTTCATCAAAAATGAAAAAGGAGGGCACCTGGGTGGCTCAGTCAGTTAAGTGTCTGACTCTTGATCAGGTCATGATCTCAGGGTTGTGAGATTCAGTCCTCCTTCCTCTCTCTCCGTCTCCCTCTGCCTCTTCCCACCCACCTCTCACTCCATCTCTAAAAAAAAAGAAATAGAAGAAATAAAAAAGGATGTGTTGGAACTCTCCCACTCTTCCATGTTGTTGGTGGGAACGTAAAATGGGGCAGCTGCTGTGGAAAATAGTGTGGCGGTTCCTCAGAAAGTTAAACAGGATTACCATATGACCCAGCAATTCCACTCCCGCATATATACCCCAAAGAACTGAAAGCAGGTTCTCAAATATTTACATATGTATGCTTATAACAGCATCACTCAAAATAACCCCAAAGTGGAAACAACCCAAATGTCCACTAGCTTATGAATGGATAAACACAAGTGGTATATCCATACAATGGAATATCATTCAGCCTCAAAAAGGCATAAAGTCCTGACACATGATATCACATGGATGAACCTGGAAAACATGCCAAGTGAAAGAAGTGAGTCATGAAAGATCTCATATCCTGTGGTTCCACTTATGGGGACTATCCAGATTGAAAGCAGACTGGTGGTGGCCAGGGGCTGGGGGGAGGTAGGAACTGGGGAGTAACTGCTTAGCGGGTACAGGGTTTTCATTTGGAGTGGTGAAAATGTTTTGGCACTAGACAGAGGCCATTGTTGCACAACATATGAGTGTACTAAGTGCCACTGAATTGTTCCCTTTAAACGAGTTTATTTTATGTTTTGTCACTTTCACCTCATTAAAAAGACAAACACAGAAGAGGATGAGAGTGAGCACTCTCTCTGTTCTAGTTGAGAAGACAGAGGCATTCCAGGTTCCTTCTCCCACCTACCAGAGACTCCTTCATGAAGAGCTGATGTCCAGCCCCTCGGGTCTTGATTTTCTCATCTGTAGGAAAATGAAGTTGGACCAAGTGACCACTAAGATCCCTTTCAGCTCACATTCGAAGGCAAAGAAATTCACCACACTTCTTTCTCCCTGACTCAACCACGTGCTTGAAAATGACAGCATCTGTCCCGCAGATGGACCCTGGAAGACAATATTATTGTAACTAAATGACATGGACATTAATTTTAGTTATGAAAATGAAAAGTATTTTAATATTATTATAATGCCACACATTAATGGGCAAATAACTAAAGCAAATGTACTTTAATGCTTAGCTTGGGGTTTGCCACTCTGAGGCTCAGCCTCTGAGCCTGCCTGTGGCTCCAGCCTGTCTGCCCCCGTCTGTGTGATCATACCGAGTGCTTTTTGCCAGGCACAGTATCTCGGGCTTCTTTGCCAAGTGTGGAGCTGGCGGCCCCAAGTGGATCGGGGGACCTTGATTGATTAATAGGCACCCTAGCTGAGCAGGAAGGGTGGGAAGGGATTGAATCCCCTTCCATACTGCCCATATTGTGCAACCAAATCATCTAGAGCAGTTGAAGGCTGTCAGTTGCTAGAACTTGTTTATAGACTATTATTCTAGTTACAACTAGATTAGTTACAACCATCGAAACATTAGCTTCCTAGTAAGCCAAGGTAACCCAGTTCTGGGATTTAAAGTCCTGGGTCAATACGTGCATTCTGGGAGATGGGTACGAATGCAGTCTTCTGTGTTTTGCTGACTGCTACTTCCCCTGCCTGCTACTACAGATTTTCAGCCCTCTGTAAGTTCCCTTCTAATTACTCCTCTGAGTATCAGGTGTATCTGCAGAGAAGTTTTAACCAGCAAAATTTCAGCCAGCTACCAAGGATTATCTGTCATTTCCTCCTTTTTTCATTCAGGTATCAACTTATAAGGTCTACAGCAGATCCCAAAGCTGCAAATGCTACAAGCCACATCCTACCAGGGCCCATATTCAGGCCACCTCAGACCACAACTCTCCTGGGTATCCCGTTCTCCATAATGTCCCTGGAGATCACTGAATGGACCAGAGCAATTCCTTGCAGACTGCCTCCTTCACTGGCCTCTTCAATTTGGTTCTGGACCAGGCTGATCTGCCAGACCCTCTTTCAGTGACTTCTCTTTGAGCAGGTTCCCCAGGTCCTCAAGCAAATGGACCTTTCTTGTAGGCTTTCAGACAAGTCCAGACATGACCCAAACCCTTGTGGAAGTTGCACAGCAGATTCCCAGTAACTATTTGTTAGGCACCCTAGGGAGTCCCAGGAGGATGGGCTCCTGTCATCAAGAAGCTGCCATGGACATTTGGACAACAGCTCGTCGAGGCTGGCCGAGTCAAGAGTCAAGACTTTACCCCAGTCGGTGCAGCTCCTATAGAAGGGTTATGCGGACAGTGCCAACTAATCATCGTCTTGGCAGAGAACCTCCTCTCAGGATAACAGAAGTTCCACCAAAGGTTTCTTACTGACTGCTCCTCAGGAACATTCCTCAGGTTCTTATTCCACCAAGTGCCCCTGTCTGCTTCTTTCCATCATGTAGCAGCAGCCCCTTTCCTATTCTACTCTTTGTTCTTGGCTTGGATTTCACCATTTCTTCCTTTTATATCTCTCCCCTAGCCTGCTGAGCAGAGAGGGCTATCGGAAGGAGAATGAAAGTGAAAAAGCTGTAGAGGATTGTGTACAAAATACACAATACCTATAAAACTTGTACATTCTTTTGTTCCACTTAAATGAAGAACCTGAATGTAATCTAATGTAAAATTTAAAATATGGAAATAACTTTGCATGCGATTTACGAACCTTTTCCCCTGGATTCTAATCTCTGGTGTTTGGTAGGAAAGGGAATGAAAAAATTTCATAAAGCAGTCAGCTTACCTTTGGATAACTAAAAAGTTTTTCAGGTGGTGTCCATCCCTCCTACAAGTGTAGTTTCTTGTAAAAAGAAAAAGTGAGTTTGGAGACCTAGAATTTAGTCTGTCTTTTGGGGGATATACTTAGATGGTTGTTACATGAGCATGTGATTAATTCTGAAGGCAGACTTTCAGAACACCCTATTTGAGTAAGCAGCTTGCAAAAGAAGTCGACGAAAACATCCAACAAAGCAAAATACAGCATTTTCAGGGTTCAATCAGATAAGATCCAGCATTTCTTCATTGTGCATCCCCCCCCCCCCACCACCATTGAGAGGACACAGGGCTTTGGGGACACAGGGGTTAGGGAAATGAGTTCAAACTGGATTTCTCCCAGTCCTCAGTGGCTTGAGTCTCCTGACCTGGGTCAAACAGCAGAATCAAGGGTAATAAGGAAAGGAACCAGGTGAAGCTAGAACCAGATCACGGTTTAATACACCTACTTGTTCCTGAGTTTGTTATTCTGTTCAAGAGGTGACCGGCCCAAAACGCGGCCGTAAACTGTGCTGATTTCATTTACATTTACAGAGTTGGGATCCAGGTTTTCAAGTTTGCGATGGGACTTTATGCATAACATATGCAAATCGACCACAGTCTAAAAATTCCGTCTGTTCTCCAACCCCCCCTCTAGTCACAAACAAGCGGGGCTGGCGCGGGGCAGCGGTAGTCGGGGAGCGGGTGGGGGACGGGCGCGGGGAGGGCTGTCCCGGAGGCGGGCCCGGGGCGGGGCATGGGCGGGGCCCGTGACGCGCCCAGTCGGCCGGCTTGGGGGCTGGACCTCAGCCTCTCCCCGCCTGGGGCCGCCGCGGCACCAGTAGTGGCTCCGCATCTCCAAAAGGGGCCCTCCAACTCCTCGCTAGGCCAGTCCGGCGCCGGGTCGTGGAGCCCTGCGCAACTCCCACTGGCCTCTCGAGGGATCCCTCCTCCAGAGTTTAGAGCAACTTTCCCCTCTACCCCGCGCGGCGGCGGCGGCTCGGGGACAGTGGCCACCTCAGGTAGCTGAACCCTGGGCCACGCTCCCCGCGCCTCGGCTGCGCGCGCGCGTCGGTCGCCCCGGGTCTCCGTGCACGCTGGGGATCCCCGAGCTCGGCTCTGAGGGCGAGATGCCCCTGGGACACATCATGAGGCTGGATCTGGAGAAAATCGCCCTAGAGTACATCGTGCCCTGTCTGCACGAGGTCGGCTTCTGCTACCTGGACAACTTCCTTGGCGAGGTGGTGGGCGACTGCGTCCTGGAACGCGTCAAGCAGCTGCACTGCAACGGGGCCCTGCGGGACGGCCAGTTGGCTGGGCCGCGCGCCGGCGTCTCCAAGCGGCACCTGCGGGGCGACCAGATCACGTGGATCGGGGGAAACGAGGAGGGCTGCGAGGCCATCAGCTTCCTCCTGTCCCTCATCGACAGGCTGGTCCTGTACTGCGGGAGTCGGCTGGGCAAATACTACGTCAAGGAAAGATCCAAGGTAGGACGCGGGCGGGTTCCCCGCCGCCGCTGTAGCCCGCGGGGACTGGGGACTTGCGGAGCCCGCGGTCTGTTGGCTTCTCGGGGCTGCGAGTGAACTTTAGTTTTTCACCTGAGAAGCGAGCAGTCGGTCTGCCTACCCCTCCCCCACCCCTCCTTCGAGCGAAAATCCAGACTAAGGGACTCAGGTGTGTCGTTACGGTGACCTTCTGTTAACTGAAATAATGGGTCCGGTGGGTGGTGCGAACCGGACAAGCTCTGGTTTTTTTGGTCTGGTTGTAACACGTTAATGTTCTCAAAGATCCAGACGAGGGACAGGTTATTGGAAACATTGCGTATGATCTGAGACACGTACCAATTCATGCTGCTAAATGGCCACTTTAAAGTCACCTACTGTTGTACTTCATGGTGTTCAGAAGGCATTTTGAATAAAGAGCGTGCTTCAAGGCTTCTGGAGACGGTTGTGATTTTTTTAGTGTGGCAGTTGGTGTGTGGAGTTTGGCAGGTGGGAAGAAAGTTTGTCCCGTGAAAGAGTAAAGCTGCTCTTCCCTTTTGAGAGGTGCCCTTGGCTTGTTGTGCCCAGGACGCTCCTAGATCAACTGCTTGATTAGAACATTCATTCTCTCCTGGTGCTGAGCCCTACACCACCACCACCTTCCCTTTCCTAACTCTCAGATCCACTCAAAATAGCTTGTTAAGTGATGGGGAGTACACCTTGGGAAAGAAATCCATATTTTTGTTCACAGGGCCAGAAGTGACTGCCTGGGTGGTAATTTATCTTGGAAACATTTACAGGTAGATGGGCAGAACTACGGGCCGTGGGGTACCCTGATGTTGGTCCGTGTACCTTACTGTCGGATAGTCCAGCTACTCAGTCTTTTCTACAGATGGTAATTCTGCCATTTTTCAGTGGCAGTTCTGAGTGATTTGCCCTTTTATTGTGGACTGGTCAGGGGGCACGTGGAGCTGTGGAAAACTTTTACGTTAACACTAGTGAGGCAAATGTGTGCTAGCACAAGAAGAAAGGAGCACCATTCTTCAACAATACATGTAGTATTTCTCAGTTCAAGACTGACTCTTTGATAAAACACATCCTTATTGTCTCATCTCTCTCATAGACCCAGGACAGTTTAAATAAAGGGCAAGTGGTGAAGACTGGAAATGTGTGGACAGGAAGAGGTTGGAGTGGGGGAACCCAGTTGTTGAGAAAACACATTGCTGTATGCCTTTCAAGCGGGAGGACACGAATAGAATGTCTGAGAGCACTTACTAATCAGACACAAAGTAAATCTTGGGAGAAAACGCTGCTTTCTAAATTTTATTTTGATTTGGGGAAAATTCGGTTACCTGGACTCTGGAAGGTTGACGTTGAAGTGTTTCTTTGCTCCTTTATCTTTGGGTGATTAGAAAGCCATTTGTCTCGGTTGGTTTTGGTTTTGCACAGAGTGACCTTGCCTCCCTGGGGCGGGAATGGGGAGGGGGGAAAGGGCCGGCCTCAGTGTTGCAGAAGTGGGTGTTGCTCCAGTCTGGAAGAGCAGATGGCTGCCTTATCAGTTATTCAAGTTTCATTTCAACTCAGGTGCTAAGATTTTACCCCCAGCATTCTGGGAACGTAATTTGCTCGGAGGGAGGGCAGAATTAGCTGGTTGAAAGATGTCAGGAACAGATTTGGGAAAGTTAGATGTTTGTATTTACCTGTGACTTAAAGGACCGTCCGTGCTGGGGTTGTAGGCTAGAATTTGACTGACAAATTGAATGAGAAACACTGTGTACGCCTGGGTAAGGGAAAAGAAAGATCTCTAGATAAGATTCTTCAGTTATAGATTCTCTTCTGCGGAGAACAAATAACTTCTCAGTTAACTCTTTCAGAAGGTGACTGAAGTGAAAAGAGAAATACATGTTTTGTCCCTAGCTAGATCTCCAGCTTTTCTTTGGTTGTTTTTGCACAAAGCTCTTCATTCCGGTCTTTTAGAAAAATCACCTCTAGGCTGGGCTATTCCGTGGCCAACTGGATTATTAGAGTCAAAAATAAAAAGGCTTGATTGGCTTGTTATACCATTGTCCTTAGCTTTGTGGCCTTGGGTCTTATTAAAGCATGATTTACAGTAGTTTCACATTAATTTAACTTTCTTCTCTTCCTCATCTGAGTGCCTTACTCCATGATGCTTCCCAGAGTAGTGATGTAAACCCAGTTTCCAGCTGCATCCTCCAAGCAGGTTTTGAGTAGAAACTAAATTTTTGAAAGGTAGGATGTATACATTTATCTTCAGAAGTTATTTCTAAGGTCTTATTATGGAAAATTTCAAACATGTATATGAGGTACAGAGGTCAGCGTAGTGAATTTTGCTCCGATGACCCATTTTCAGCAATTGCAACAGTTTTGGTTTTTTTTTTTTTTTTTTGGATATTTCTTGGAGTTTTATCTATTAACCCACTCATCCTAATTAAATACTTTTTTTCCCTTGGACTTTTAAAGGTCAATGAATAATGCAAGAATGCCCTTTATCTCAATGAAGCAAAAGCAAAAACAAAGGCATTGGGAATAAAATAGAAATATGTATATGTTGGGCCTAAAGTTGAAATTGTGGAAGAGACTGGAAAGAAATGTTAAAGGCTTCCTCCTTACTGCCAAAAAAGGTGTTACCAGTCAGACTTTATCTTCCTCCACTTTGTTGGAGAAAAATCCAAGGGTGCTGGAGACCCTCTGGGGAAGGAGTTTCCTAAAATGCACAGCGGCATGGCGCCCCCTAACTTCAAGCATGGTCATTGCTTCCAGGCTATCAAGAGATTTCTTGATCTATTACTCCCTTTTGGAGAATTCAGACCCCATCCAAGATAAATAGTGGTCATAATTTGCTCCCTTTGCTTTGGCTGCCTAGATCTTGGAAATGGCTGTTTTCCAGAGAACGTGCAATTTATGGAACCAAATGTTCTCCTGCTTGAAGCCTCTCACTGTAGGCTCACTATTTAGTCACTTTAAGAATAATAACTACTTTTTATTGAGCTGTGTGCCCTGTCTGGCACGGTGCTAAGCACTTTATAAACACTGTCTATCTGATTTAGCCTTCAGAATCACAGTCTTCAGCAAACTGAGTGATTAAATCATTTCCCCAAGGTCGCAAATTGAATGGTAAGCTGCAGTTTATCCTATAGGTGTTAGGGACTTAGGCGTGGGCTCGGGAACTTTGTGGCCTCAGGTAAGTTGTTTACTTTTCATAAAGTGTAAAACAAGGGGTAATAATACCTTAAAGCTTTTTGGGGGAGGGAGTATTAAATAAGATAACGTACGTAAAATTCTTAGTGGAGTTCTGTACCCCGGTGAATGTGACTGTAAGTGGAGGATTTAGAATTCTAACCCAGATCTGACTCCAGGGTTTATGTTCTTGACTGTTCTCCTTTTCGTCCTTTGATTTGTTCAGTGGCGTTTGCTCTGTGTGGGGTGCTCTGCAGGGCCCGAGGACACCAAGGTAAACAGGCATCATCCCTGCCTCATAGAGCTTCCATTCCCATGTACTGTGGAATCGTAGGATCCCATAGTTCCACTCAATTAATTCTCAAGCTTAAAACAGCGAATAGACAAAAACCTAAGCATTGAAGAAGAAAGTGGAACGCGGGGCTAATGTTTTCCTTCTGTTATTTGCAGGGAAAGTGCTCGCTAACAAGGTTGGTTGGTAGGATCCCCTGCCTGGTGTAGTTCTGGACAGTGGGGTCACGGGAGTTGTATTGTGAACAGATAGATCAGCCCTCCTGAAGCAGCACAGACAAAAGATGACTCAGCGATAAGTTGTGAATAAAAGAAAATGTGTTGCAAGGTAGTAGACCTGTTCCTCTCCAGCTGAGCACTGACAGTTGTGGCCCACCGTTCTCCGGTGATATGGGGAATATCTTTGCCTCAGGGGCGCTTCTTATGGTTGCAAAAATGGCATAATACACGTCAAAGATTAGGATATGTCTCAGGACCCAAGTGCAGGAAATGAGATCAGGGTTCACAGAAGACTGGGGCCATGAACTAGGAACCTGAAAGTCCAAAGGACAGCTGGTGTGTTAGTTGTTTTCTCTGAAGGTTTATGGCCCTCATCTTTGCTTCTCTTGAGTGTGCTCTTGAATTCTGCCCCAATCTACTTACCATCTAGCTTTGGCTCCTTCTCCATGCATCTGGCTCAAGATGGCTGCCTCACAATGGCCGCCTCAGCCTCAGTCAGTCTGAAATCAACAGAAACTTGATGAACATTCTAGAATCCTTGTTTTCATTCTCTGGAGGAAAGTCTGAGGGTTTCACCTTGGTCCTGGGGACCTGTCAGTCTGGGTTGGGGTGGTAGTGGGAATGTATAATCATATGAAACCACAGTTGCCAGGGCCGAAGAAAGGTCCAGTTCTTAGCATGGTGTTTGAGGACTAGACACCATGCACAGTGTCTCTGTAATTAAGACTTTAAAAGTCTGTCTGTGAATAAGATATTTTAGGGGGAGAGTCACTGAGTTTGAAGCACTGGAATATCTTCTAGTAGGGATGTGAAGAATGTCTAGAAAAGGTTTTTATTTCAAAATAATTGAGCTCCTGGAGGAAGGATATTAATTCAAGGAAATAATTTGTAGGATACAACCTCAGTGACGGGAAAGCAAGTTTCCCCATTGGGTGGGTTTTCATAATATTCTTGGTGAATTTTGTTGAATGACACTTAGAAGCAAGGAAAAGACTTGGGGTGTGTGTGTGAGTGTGCATGCGTTTACCTTGTAATTTCTTTTGCTCAATTTTGGGCCTCTGGCCATTCCACCACAACTTACCTGCTTGCATTGAAGTTGCAAATCAGTGGGTATCAGCTTAATTTATTTACTCACAAAACATTAAATGCCTTGCACTGTGGTGGACCTGTACATAGATATGCAAAGAGATGTGGAAAGTGATTATAAAACTACCTAAAAAGAGGGGCACCTGGGTGGCTCAGTCGTTAAGCATCTGCATTCAGCTCAGGTCATGATTCCAGGGTTCTGGGATTGAGGCCCGCATCAGGCTCTCTGCTGGGAGGGAAGCCTGCTTCTCCCTCTCTCTCAGCTTGTGCTCCCTCTCTTGCTGCGTCTCTCTCTGTCAAATAAATAAATAAAATGTAAAACAAAAAACAAAAAAACCCTACCTAAAAAGAAGTATACTGAAAACGGAGTAGAGTGAGATCGTTGTCACCAATTTTGCTTTTTCTTTTTCTGGTTAAACAGTCCCCTCGTTCACTGATTCATCATGTTTGTTTTTCTTCTTTGGGCTCTCAGCAGTTTCTCTGTTTACTTAAAATGAGAAGTGACCAAAATGTACTTAAAATTTAAGTGACCAAAAACACACAGACCTTTAATAAGAGGTCTTTAGAGCTAGAGAGGTATGAGACATCACACCTATCCAGTCCACCAGTCAGTCAGCAGGTAAGGTGTTTTTATATTTGGAGCGATGAGCTCTTTCGCAAGCCATGGGGAAGGGATTAGGGTGTGCCTTGGGCTGGAGCAAGGAAAGGTGTTTCAGAGAGGGGCTGGCCTCGTGAGTCAGGTAGACTAGGAGACGGGGTCCTTAGGTTAATTCAGCCACCTCAGCATGCAACTTGGGAATTTGAAATACAGTGAAGACTTAAAATTGATAGACACCCTTAGGTGGAATTATGTGCGCTCGACCTTGGGTATCATGAATTATTTCCCTTTCTGACCTTGTTCAGCTCGGGCAAAATTTGTAAATTCTTTCCTGTATCCTGACTCTGGCTGGAAAAATTTCAAATTTGTAAATAACAAGCAGCCTCGCATGTTACAACACCATTCCGAAGACACACCATGTATAGAGGATTTCTCTGCCGACATTCTAAGGTGGGGTGGTTTAACCCAGCAGGAGCGGAGGGTGTCTGCGAAGTATCTCCAGGCACCCCAGTGCCATGCCCTTCAGGATGAAACATGGAGGGCCTCGCCTGTGACCAACGTTTGCTCCGTTTGGCAAGACCTCTGCCTCTGACACACTCTTGTGGCCTTGGGTACATTAAGTGACATTTCGACCCAAGTCTATTGAGCACCCAGGAAGCAGCTTGCTGGCTAGCCTTCTAGGCTTTGCAGGTAACCTTCCAGAGAGAAGGTTCTTCGTTCCTTTTTCATTATTACAGCAACAGATTTGACCGTTCCTTTGTAGTATCACTTCATAGTTGTTAAGTAATATTCCTCTAAGAAATGGGTGTCATTTTCCTCTAGTGTTTGTCAAATGCTGACGTTCTGACAGTAATGATAGTTCAGATGTATTCTGCTGGGCCCCTGCCAGGGGTGCCCAGCGGGTAGTGGAATCCAGAGGCACTGGAATTGTAAATGCGACAGACAAATCATTTTATGATGCCAGACTAAGGAATTCGGTTTTGGCAGGTGGCCAAGAGCCGATGATTTGGCTCACATTCAGAGCCCTGTGTCTGTTTGCCAAGCGAGATTAGTTAGCTTGGTTCATTGTACATAGAATTTATACCCTGTTTCCCTTGATTATCTCAATCTTAAACCAGGGTGGCACTTACCTGAATTTCGTATCTTCTTTCGATCATGATCTGTGGGTTACATTCCTATTCTGGGTTTGGTGAGTCGGGAGGGACTGAGGGTTGTATTTTTCACCCCCTCCCCCAACTTGATCCCAGCCTTACAGACCTGTGGGTGTTCCGTCGTATAATGCAGGCTTTCAGATCCGGGACTGGATTCGGTCCGTACTTCCTTGCTGGGCAGCCCTCATGTTCTGTGCCACAGGAGTCCCTCCTTATCAGGCCACGCCAGGTTTTCATCCTTCAGGAGATAGAGTGATTAGTGTTTCTCAAGTTCTGGAATAAGTGTGCCTCTTTCATACTAAATGTTATTTTTCCTTCCAAAATGAGGCCAAAATGCTATTACCATATTTAAAAAGTTCCGAGCTACAAAGGCTCAGAGAATATGATGGTAGTCTTGATTATTTTTTCACTGGGAAGGAAACAAAATGACAAACTCAATTCCAGGTGTCAGTGACATCTATTTTTGGTTCTGTTGGGGGAATGTGAAGTTGTTTTGAAGTGTTCGGGATAATATTCTTTTGAGCATTACTTGGAAGTGGTAAGGACCTATGATTTTAAACAGTCTGAATTTCTCTGGGAGCTTTGCTCTGTGTTCTCCCGACACAACACAGCACATAGAACAAAGATTCTGCCTGTGCCCCTCATTCCACGCCCCCTCCTATGTCTCCCCGTCTTTCTAGTTAAACCTGAGAGAGAGCTCGGTGCTCTACACAGAACTGACAGGGAGTCTTTGTGGGTGTGTGTGCGCTTTTGGGTTTTTCTGGATGGCTCCTTTTGGATTCATACTGTTTTGCAGGTTAATTTGAATTACTGGAGTGGGTGGAAGAACAAAACCTTTTCATTTTTAATTTTAATTATTTAATAATTTCTTTTAAGATTTTATCTTCTAAGGAATCTCTGTACCCAACGTGGGGCTCAAACTCACAACCCCAAAATCAGGAGTCCCATGCTCTAGTGACTGACCCAGCCAGGCGCCGCCTATACAGGACCTTTTTAAAACACAAAATATTGGGGCACCTGGGTGGCTTGGTCATTAAGCGGCTGCCTTCAGCTCAGGTCATGATCCCGGGGTCATGGGATCGAGCCCCACAGGGGCTCCCTGCTCGGCTGGAAGCCTGCTTCTCCCTCTTCCAGTCGTCCTGCTTGTGTTCCCTCTCTTGCTGTGTCTCTCTCTCTGTCAAATAAATAAAATCTTTTAAAAACAAGCAAAATATCAAACACTCAGGCAGGAACATGCAATATTATTGGTTCAGACTTGGCCTGTTTTGGATTTTTGTTTTTGTTTTGTTTTAGGTTCACTGTGGAACCTCAGGTTTTGTCTTTTTTTCTCAAACCTCTTGACTAAATTTTGTTTTGCTTTCGTAGTAGGAATCCCTGAGGAGGGAATTATTTTAAAGAGCCTTATTTTAACCATAAATCACCTGCCTTTGTTTCTTGCGAACGATCACTCCTATGATCCATTTTAATGTGATTTTAATGTGGTTTTGCCAGAATGTAAGTAGTCCAAAACCCAACACTAATCATGTCATCTCCATGCTTTCAGCAGACTAAACCACACTCTCACCCCAGTGTCTACCATATGTGCTGCAAACTTCTTACCGTGTCATTTAAGGCCCTCCATGTCTGACTCCGTTTGACCCCATCTGACCCTACTGTGCTTAATCTCCTGATGACCGACTTTTCCCTCCCACTCCCTGAAATGCTAGAAGCTGATTTGCCAGGCACACTGAGCATCCCTGTCGTCTTCTACTATTCAGAATCCATCTTAGTGACTTCTCCATGAAGCTGTCCCTTCTGCTTTCCAGAACTCTGTGGGTAGCTCAGTCCACGCCTCCCTGCTACATACAGACATACCTGTATTTACTTACTTAGTTACCCTACCCTCCATTTACTTACAAACTCCGGCAGACTGTTAAGCTTGATAGAAATTTCTAGTGCCTCGGAATAGTCTCTTAAAATTCATAGGTGCTTGACTTAATTTCATTATCTTCAAAAGGAACTTTGATTTCAAAGGATGTCAGGGTGTCAGAAAAGCTATAAATATTTTGTTAGGTGAAAAAAAGATTTTGCAGTGTGGCCCCTAATTTGATGTCAAAGTCTTTAAATATTTTATTATATTAACATGCTATGAAGGAGCATCTCAAAGACAAGACTTCGGCTTTATGAGGTTTTTTTTCCCTCAGTTGTGAAATTTTATTCTTGGCCCCAGCAAGTACTGGGGTCACGCCCAGATCTTGGCAGCTCACACATTTGGACGGGTCTGGCGCCGGGAAGCAAGAAAACCCCAGACCGTGAGCTTAGAGCCCTGGCTTCTGGCAAGTTCTGTCTCAGGACCTCCATCTCCACTTATTAATGAATGAGATGGATTTTTATTTTTATATAAAGTTCTATTTAGTTGGTACCTACCACTAGACCCTAGGATGGGCATTTTACATTTTCATTCATCTCGCCTTGACTCTGGGCAAGCCTGTTTTCTGAGCCTTGCTTTCCTCATCTACACCATGGCTATGATACTATTTCTCTGCCTCAAGGATTATAGGGAATTAAATGAAAATTGAGACTGAATTTCCATCTGAGAGGGCAGATGGGTGCTCTTAGCACTTCTTATTTGATTCCAGAAGCGACTCCTACCAGCGGTCACACTCCAGCGCTGACATGACAGTAATCCTCAGCCATGCCACCGAGTTAAAATTGGAATGTTTCCTGCCAGCTTTAGGAATCAACAATGCCAAGCCTGGGCCAGAAACTGCCTGAGGAATTCCTCTCCCTTCCTGCTGTTACCCACCTCCTCCAGGTACCCACCACCCTCCCCAGATTAACAAGCACGGGTGGTTGGTGACTCTCCACCGTCTAGGAGGAGGCGTTGCTCAAAAACTCTTGGTTTGGCCACAGAATCGCCATGGTTTGCAAAGTGCGGTGGTTGGGTCAGCTGCATCAGCCTCATCTAGAAACTTGCCGAAAATGCAAGTTCTTGGGCCTCTCCCCAGACCTCATCAGTCAGAAGCTTGTGAGCCCGCCAGGTGATTCTCACACTTGCTCAAGTTGGAGAAACAGTAAAATGAATCAGAGGATGCTGAACGGGGGTGGGGCTGTATCTTCCTACACTTTCCCTATTCGTGAGAAAATTAGAGTTCAGTCGTTTGCTCAGATCTGAGTGTTTTTATTGCTAAGACAAAAACATACAAGCACGTGAGGCTCATCTGGGAGATTTCTGAGAAAAACCCACCACCTGTGAACATGTTAGGATTTTTTTTCTGTTGTTTGTATCAGTAAACAAGTTTTCTAGAGCCAGAATTGGAGCGCAGCTTGGAACTGATGGCCTCCTCCTTCTGTGAAATGGTGGGGGAGGGGGGTTGAGGCGGTGAGAATCTTGGTTAAGGACTGCGGGGTGTGGTCGCCCTCCACCTGCCCAACAGTGTCGCAAGAAGTGGGAGCTGAAGGCTCCACGAGGAAGGGGGACAGGCCCCTCGTGATTTTGGATGAGTGCAGACCACACGCATAAACCACCTGGCTTAGATGCTAACTGCCTGTGCTCCCTGTGAATCCCACACAGAAGCCTAGAATGGTCTCTGGCCCTCCAGGGTTAGGGATGGCTGCCCCATGGGAGACCTGAGAAGGCAGACTGGGGTGGGCTGAAAAGCTGACCGCCAAATCCAGCTTGGTGGGAATCGATGATAGGACCTGGAGAAGGGCTGGCAGGAGCAGTTGCTTGTCCTTTTCTTCCTTCTGCGTGGAGGCCTTTGAATCCCCAGTTAAAGGTTTGAGTCTGCATCTGGTAAGTCAGGAGAGTCATCTGAGAATCAACCTACTTGCTTTATCTTGGAGTTGAAGCGGTTGCCCTGGAAATAAGAGCACCTGTTTTCAGTTAACAAATGCTTCCTGATATTTTAGAAGTGGTGTTTAGTGGTGGAAGGACCATGCTTAGTTCTACAACGTTCCATGCGTTACTTTGGGTTTCTCCCCCGCTATAAACTGGGGCTTTGTATAGGTCTTAGAAGAACACGGGGACACATAAATGAATGATCCCTGTCCTCCAGATTCAGAGCCAGCCACCCCTTTATTTCTAGTCTCCTTGCTGCGCCCCCAAATAGTTTATACTTCGCTCTCAGAGGAGCCTTTTACTTTCTTCTCCTCTAAGTTACCCCTGTGGGTCTCACCCCTCCTCTGGGCTTCAGTGGGCCTGTAGCCAGCGTATTCTAGTTAACGTGCTTTTTAGAAAGTTCTGTGTACAGTGATTTCCGGTTGACACCGTACTGCCGGAGTTGTCTCCTGAGCAAGCTCGGCGCGTGAGTAAGGACAGCTTAATCTCATCTCTGGCATTCCTTTGTGTTTACCAGGTGCCTCTCTTTTGACAAAACACTTTTGTATTTCCTTGAAGATTTTTTCTCCCTTGGTCATTTATCTTCCGACTTTGAAACAAGTGTGAAAACCTTGGCGGGTGTTGACCTGAGCTAACAAGAAAAGCTCCCGAGACGCCGACCTCCTCCCATGGAACCCCGGGCCTGGGAGCAGCCCCTGGGGGCGTGGGGTTTAGAGTGGGCATGAGTTTGCCCTTCAGTGGGAGTATCTGAAGCAAAGACCCTCTGGACAGCTGGTGCTTTCCACCAGGAGTGAATCAGTCTCCTTTACCCTGTGCTTCTGTTAACCGCTCTCCCGCCTTGAAGCCTTCGTTCACAGACTCAATACGACCGCCCTTCTTTTTCATATTTTGTCTTTTTTTTTCCCTTTACAGTTTTCTACGATTATGGAATGGGTGCTAGGCAAGGGTGAGACGGATTTAAATGCTTCAAGTAGAACTGAAGATCTCTGTTCCCCCCAAACGGGTGACTTGGCTAGTGTTGGGCATTGGGTAAGCGGTACTGATGAGGCATGGCTTGGTGATGGAGGCTTCACACTCCGCAGCCAGAGTGACTGGGTTCGAAAAGGCAAGGGACTGAAACTCACGGTGCCTCAGTTTCCCCATCTGTAAAATGGACCTGAAGAGGGCTCCTGCCTCATGAGGTTATTTATGAATATTGAGTGAGGGAATATTCATGAAGCACACGGAACAGTGTCAGGCACGTAGTAAGCACTATACAGAATGTTCAGTAAATCAGTGTGTCTCCTCAATGTCATAAGTTCTGATTCCAGCTGATTTGCTGTGTGTCATTTCTTTAATTGAGCTGATACATTTTGCCAGGTGTTGAAGGGCACATGTAAATATAAGATCTGGCTTCCTAGAAAATAATCTGACTTTATTTACTCCAGCATAGCTGCAGTGTCCCTAGAGAATTGCAGGTAGTGTTTTGGCTGGTTTCTCTTAGCTTAAGAAGATTGTTTCAAGGCATTTTTCATAATGTGTTTTGACTGGTAACTTTTTTTTTTATTACCCATTTATAAAATCTTGTCTTCCCAATTATATTTGAGTTATGATTTCCTTAACATGTTTGAGGATTCATGGCTGAAGAGAACTTAAGGACAGACACACCTAGTTTCTGAGAGTCCTGCAACCACAAACATTCTTGTTTTCTCTTATTTTCAGAGCCTTTCTGAGAGCTGCAGGTAAAATTTTGTTCTTCTGATAAGCCTATTTCTAACATCAAAAGAAGTCAAATATTGTGAGACCCTACCCCCATATTGCCTTAAGGATTAGTCATGAATTTGTTTTTCTATACAAAGAAGATAACTTGGAGAGGGGGGTGTGGTGGTTAATGACTTCTACTGAGAACTTGGGGGCAGGGGAGACTCCTGGCCAAGGCTGCTGCTCACCGTCCCCATAATCAGGAAATGAAACAGGATGGTACGTGGAAAGTGCCACCCCAGAGGGCCACCTGGCTACACAGGTCCTCGGGAAATGGCAGCTGTTAAAGTGTGGAGAAAGGCATTGGAAAGGATATGGTTAAACGCCTCTCTTAATGTCCTTCACCCTGAGTCTGGCTGACTTTTGCTGATTTCATAAGTGCAAGGAAGCCCTTATTCAAAACATGTCTCTGGTGACTCGGGGAGCGCCGGGGGAGGGCTGTCCTCTGCCGGTTCCCTCCGCAGTCTGCCCTGCGGTGTGCTCGGGCGTGGGCTAGCTGCCACCCTCACGCAGCGCACGTAGCCCTGTCACTCAGCCCTCACCCTGCTGGCCGGGAGCCAGGCCTCCGGGGGGGAAGGGCTGCCTTTCCAAACCCAAACGGCCTGTATTGATATGTCGATGTTCCCCAGCCTGTTTACTGTGTTTAATTGCAGAGCTCTGGCTGAATCCTCTCCAAGGAGAGGAATTAACCACAATTCAGAAAGGAATGACAATAGTTTCTGAAATTCTTGGCCTTACAGAGTTTCCACGGCCTCTCCAGGGAGGGTGATTCACTCAAGTTCATGCACGAAGTGCAGGATTCCCTGGAATAGAATCTTGATACAGTGCAGTCTTTACAGGCCTGTGAATCCCCTGTGATTTTATGCAGGCGGGTGTGTGTGTGTATGCGTGTGTGTGTGTGCGTGTGCGCGCGCGCACGTGCATTTCTGAGGTGAGGGTGGGAACCTAACTCTTTAATGAAGAATTTCAAAGAGCTTTGGCATCTGGTAAAGCTGCCGTCATTGAGCTAGGAGAACTAAATCGAAGGTTCTAGAGTCTGGGTAGTTGGTGGTGGTTTGGATGATTCCAGAGCTAGGACCAAATTCTTAGTAGAGTTGAACAAGGGCACGGATGGAAAAGTCTACCTGGGGACAGGTTTTCAAGGGAAGATGGTAAATTCCTTGCCTTCACATGAACGATGCTCTCACCTGACCTGAAAGCGGTGGATAGACCCACATCATCAGAGCAGCTGAGAGTGGGTTTGGCCTTATTACTTTTCATTTTCAGAATTACCAGTGCTCTTGCATTTCAACAAAATCCATGCATGGGGTGCATGATGATTATTGCTGTAAATTGAAGGTGAGGTTTTGTGTCCCAGTGCTCTGGGTTCAGGAAGAGGCTTTTCTTTTTTCTTTCCTTTCCTTTTTTTTTTTTTTTTTTTTTAAAGTCAACTTAGGGCTTGAGCTCAGGACCCTGAGATCAAGATGAGCTGAGATCAAGAGCCAGATGCATAACCCACTGAGCCATCCAGGCACTCCAGGAAGAGGTATTTTTAAGTGTAGATTTAGAACAAATGAGGAAGGCAGAAGTGGTTCTCATTATAGAAATAGAATAGCAGAAAACATTTGAATGAACAACTTGAGGTTTGTTGAAAGGATTACTTACTTACAGTTGTAGTGGTCTGGTGTTCTGACTCCTCTGAATTGTCTGGTCAGATACTGAGACTTTGGGAAGGAGAATATGGTACGTAGTTGGCCAAAGCTCATGTTATTGCCCACCAAAAGCACATTTCCTATTTTTTCCTCATTTTTTTACATAAGTCTTTAACTAGAAGCACTAGGCGGAAGGAAACAGCTAGGTTTGATCTTAACCAACCAGATAGACAACAAGCAAGATGCCAAGATAATTCGTGACAGTTTGCAGAGTTTCCTGCTTTGTTCTCAAAAATGCCTACATTATCTACAACTAATTTCTTCATGCCAGTCTGGATGAAGTTAGAGTGAGTATAAAAGGTTTCTCAAGTACTTTTTATGTTCATGAGCGGTTCGTCATCACCTTGAGAGTTTGCTTTTTTGGTTGTTGTTCAATTTCAGATGAAGGCTAGAACTGTCAGAAGTGTGAACTTTGCAGAGTGACTTTTCTGGAAACTCCGCACATGGTTGCCTTTATCTTGCAAAGATGCCTTATGAATATTGTACAGTAGGAATTTAAGTGACAACAGTGGGTCCCATGAGCGGGTCCTTGAAGATTACATACCCCTGAACAAAGAAGATGGGGAAAGGCTAATGCAGTGATCCCAGCATTAGCTTTCTTGTCCTCTGGATTTAAGTTCCTTGCCCTTGCAAAGGATTTTTTGTAGTTTTCTTCTCTCAGTCCTTGTCAGAGCCAAGTGGAAAACCATGGAAAATGACATTTTGGCTTAATTTATCTTTCGTTTTTTGTTTTGTTTTGTTTTTCTTTTCTTTCTTTCTTTTTTTTTTTTTTTTTAAGAACAAAACTTGGAAAGATCATGCCTCTTCCAGTTTCTCTCTAGCTTTTCTTACGGTTTACCTGCATATAGCAGTTTGAATACTTCTACTAATTTTTGCTTTTCTTTTTAAATAGGAGAACTTCAATTTTAGAGCTAATGTCTTTGTTGCAGGGACTAACACTCCCCCTACCCCGTTCCGAATTACCAAAGGGGACCCCTTCCTCAGTGGGGGCCTCTGAATACAGGATGTAAAGTATACAGCCCCAGGACTGCCCTGTTCACTGTCCCCATGAAATGTGTGTGTTTAAATATGTGCTGAACTCCAAGCACACAGAAAAATGACCCTGGGAGTATATAGCCTTCAGCTCCTTGGACCCAGAGCTGACTAGGAAAATTGGCAGGTTTATCGCCTTGGCGGTTGTCACCCATCTATAAATTGGACCCATTTCTAGCCAGAAAGTTTGAACTCTTACCTTTTCTACTATGGTGAGCTGCTTGGCTATTTTTGCAAGCTAACAAAGCTACTTGATCCCCTATATCTCTTCTCAAGTCTTTACACACCCGAGTTCTCTTTATGGTTAACTGTCTCAGGGTGGAGAGAGGAAGGACCCTGTCCAGAGCCCACATGGGGGAAGGACCAGAGGAGGCCCATGGGATGTGGATGGCGTTGAAGGATGAGGCCTTGCATTTGGATGGGGTACATCTGAGCTGGGCGAGGAGAGATGGGGGAGTGCCCCCCTGGAGCTCAGGAGCTGTCCCAGAGTAGCTTGACTTCTTAGGAGACCACAGACGGCAACCTCAGAGTACAGCCTGATGTAATTTTTTGTGACCATGATTAAAAAATTGGGATAAAAACCATTCAAGAGAGTTTATATGCAGATCTGCTTTGGTTGCCCATATGTCTCCTAAAAATCTGCGGATTTGGAACACTGGGCCTTCGTTGCAAAGACCTGCAGATTTCCTGGTTGTAGGCAGCAGAGCACACATTCTGGAGGTCACACATTATATTCCTGATTAGCTTCAGTCATTTCTGTTACTTGGAAGCACCAAAGCTATTTGAGTCGGCCAGTCCTGGATTGGAAGCTGCAGAGTACTTAAGTAGAATCTGATCCTTGAAGGGGAGACATTCAGAAGCCCTGGCTGAGGGGAATAGCTAAATATATAGTGAAAGAAGCAGCGTTTAGTGTATGCCAGGCCTTGAGCTCAGCATTTTACAGGGCTTAACTCCTTCAGTCCTCATAAGCCCATTTTACAGATGAGAAAACTGAGGTAGAAAGAGGTTAAGTACAGGTTATCCTGTACTTTGGTTGCATTTTATTCCATGTATGCGTTTGCTCAAGAGCATTCATAATTGAAAGCAAATCCTTACAAAGACTGACTGGTATTTCTGTCTAGCAATGAGAGGGGTCTCGCATTTGGCAGTGGACCAAAATACGGGCTTGAAGGTCACTCAGCCAGGCAGCTTTGAAGTTATGCTATTCTTGACACCTTTTTTACAGTGGATTCACATTGATTGCAAATTTTATGAATAAAATGAGTTGATTAATATTTTGATGTACTAAATTCAATTTTATGTAAAAGGCCACTTTATAACTTGTTTAAGACCAAGTCATACTAGTGAGTCTGACTCCAAAGTCATGAGCGATGTGAAGTATGTTTCTCTAAAAATCTAGGTCATTCCTAAGGAAGTGGTTAGTCTAATCGGAGGCTGGATGAGGCAAACATATCACCTTTCCACCTATGGGTCTAAAATGATCGTCACTGCTGAGTAGACAATGTGTGTCCCTGCCTGAATGTGGCCACCCAGATGTCTAGAACACCTGTCTCTGGTCTAGAGCCAGCCTGGGAGGGTTTCACCCCTCCGCTCATTTCCTTCTGCTACAGAGCTCTGGAAAGGCTTCCAGGGGTGGTGGTGGTGGGTTGTTGTGGGGCACAGCGGGGTCGGAGGAAGAAATGATGAATGCATAAGGGGACACGGGATTCATTTGCACATCCAAGAATGCAGATCTACGGCTGTATTGTATGAACTACTGTGGGCCACGCTAACATTTCACTAAAGTTCTGTAAATTTCAGGTATCAATCTAGTCAGCAAGTTTTGGCAAATAAAAAGTCTGCCATTAATGAGTCGTTGTCCTGGTCAGTGCCAGTGTTACTGCTTGGCATGTTGGTCCCGCGATAATTCAAGTGCTCTGGCCCCGTTTTTACTATTCCAAAGCGTTCTCTGCCTTTATACGTTATAAATCCCTTCCCAGCCTCGATGAGGCTTAGATCGCCCTGCAGTTGAACCGATCTGTTTCCGGGGTTTGTTTCTGTCCCGTGCACAAGTTGGCCCAGAATTGCATGCCCAGTTGTTGAACGGAGCCTTGCTTCTCAGGACATCCTTACCTCCTGGTTCTAGACTGTATCAGAGACCAACTTATAGCTGGGAGCATGACCAAGCCAAGACCTATCACCTGTGGCTCATGTCCAGAAAACACTGATAAAACTGGCCTGTGTCGTTTGGACAGGCCCACTGAGGCCCCCAATAATTTCCTTCCATTGTTTCAGACTTGATGCTATGGTTTCAGAAAGCAGGGGAGAGGGCGAAGATTTGCTCTGGCCAGAAAAATTCCCTCTGCTCCCCTTCCCTAAGCAATTAGATTCTCTGCTGACACTTAGGGGTTTTGTCCTAATAAGTCCCTGGGAGGGTCTAGCTCTTTTTCTGTGTGTGTGTCTGTGTTTTACAGATGCAAGTATTTGTAAAGGAGGTACTTTTGTGAGTTTTTATCTCTTTTCTCAGTATTTACTGGAGACTGCATTCTGAGGTAGAGAGGTGTTTCATAACACCCTGAAGAACCCTGATGCTCCTTCTAGAGTTGCTGCTTAGCTGGAGTCTCAGACCTTCAGAGGCCCTCCAGCCTGTGCCCCTCCTTCTAGAAAAGAAACTAAGCCCGGGATCACATAATTAGTTGCTGAGTGAACCAGATGGCAGGCATCCAGACCACTGACCTTTTCCATAGAGTAGGGCTGTTTAAGAATATAAGATTATATAGCATTGACGGAATGCTGCTTCTTTTCAGGACTTCACAGTGGGGAGAGGCTGAGATGGTAGGGAATCTCGCCTATAATTGTTTGTGGCTTAAGTGACTTTCATTATTGGCTCAGTGGTGGCTCTTATAATCCTAATAGCTGCTTCCAGGGATGAGTAATTCCCTAGTCATTATAGGTGACTTCATTTATCTCTTCTTCCCAGCCAGGCCCATCATTTCTGCCTGTTACCGATCAGCTCTCTCCAAGCCATTCTTTGCTTGATGGTACCATCATTTGTTAAATCTTGATTGCAGTGGCCTCAGAATTCCACTTTCTGGATGAGGTTCAGGCCAACAGCCTCACGTCAGCTCCAAGATATGACATTGCATCAACATTGTAGATGGTCAAAGGCAGGATACGGGGATCGATAGGCGCCTGAGGGATAGGGTGATTTCAGTGTTAAGATCATTGTAAAGCCAAGTCACTGTTGAGCCTTACTCTTCTAGTATGCAGCATGTGTGATGCCTTTAAAGCGACACTCTTTGTTCATGTTATCATGCTACGGCTCACGGTGACTTGGCAGCCACAGCATGGAAGCTGATTCATTGAGCCGCTCGTGCATTAATTTGGACCTCTACCTGACTGATCATTTTACCGGTAAAACAGCCCTGCCCTTTATGAGGGACAATACCAACTGATCAGTACGTGTATTTTGAGGATAGGCTTTTAAAATGACGGAAATCTTGGGGCAGCTGGGTGGCTCAGTCAGTTACGTGTCTGCTTTTCGCTCAGGTCATGATCTCAGGGCGTGGGATCGAGCCCTGTTTTGGGCTTTCTGCTCAGCAGGGGCATCTGCTTCTCCCTTTCTCACTGCTCATGCTCTCTTTCATGCTCTCTGTGTCTCAACTAAATAAATAAAATCTTAGAAAAAATTAAAAAATAACAGAAATCTTGGGGCACCTGGGTGCCTCAGTTGGTTAAGCATCTGACTCTTGATTTTGGTTCAGGTCTTGATCTCAGGGTCATGGGATCGAGCCCCATGTTGGGCTCCATGCTCAGCAGGGAGCCTGCTTGAGATTCTCTCTCTTTTCTTCCTCTGCTCCTTCCCCCTACTTGTGCTCTCTCTCTAAAATAAATAAATCCTTAAAATAAGATGACAGAAACCTCTGTTGATCTAGGTAGAATGTAAACTTACTCTGTAGAGGACAGAGCCATTTGCTAATTTATTTACTTAATCACATTTTAAACAGACACCTTCCATGTGGCAGGCACTGTGTTAGGCACTAAGAAGGCATCAGCCAATAAAATAGGAAAAATATCCCTGTCCTCATCTTATGTTGCCAGTTCCAGTATCTTCCCTGCATATGTCTCATCCCTATGAAAATATTTTAGGAATAAAGGCAGTATCCTGTGAAGAGAAATAGCTTTTGCACTTTGCCCATTGTTTCTACTCCTTGCTGTAATCTTCCCATGGAACAATTAGAGGTTTGGTACCTGCATAATAGTAATTCTCTAATAGTAATTTTTAGTAGGATTTGTTGGTATGGCTTTCTACTTTATTCCTCTGCCTGGCTGATACAGGTAGTGCCTGGGCAAAGGAAGAGAAGAACTTCGGGTTCTTGCCTGATGTGATAGTTATCAGTAGGCAAGAAGACAAGCATTGAGAAACATACTCCGATGTTTCTGTGGCTTCATCTATGAATTGGACCTGATTACGCTGCCTGTGGTAACAAATTGTGGCACAGCTTCCTTCCTTTCGACTGACCCTTCCCTCTTCTTTCTGTCCTAATCATTTTATTGAGCAAGCCTGATCTTTTCCTTTGTTGTGATTGGTTCCTGTTTCTTTGTCAATGCAAGGATCTTTAGCCATTATTCTAAGACAGCGGGTGATTTGGTGAGATTTGGTGATTCAGGAGCACTTCTTATAAGGCATAATCCCTAAACTCCATTATCTACTGCATCTGATTTTGTGGGTCTAGGATGGGAGCCCAGAACCTGCTTTTTCAAAGAGGAGGATTAGAGAAAAGAAGGGCATCCTCATGATGCTATAGCTGGGTTACTGTCTAAAATATTCTAGGACTGGGGGAATATTGCTGAACCGCTTTCCACGTGGGCTGAGCCATAAGGTATGACTTGGCTGTTAATCTTACATGACGAAGGATCTCGATTTATGTACTGTCCATGCAGTTAAGGAGCCCACGGCTGCCTGTAATGTCACATAGCGCCCAAAGAGACTGCATTACTCTGCTGTTCCCCAGTGGGAGAAGGTGTCTCAGCTTTGTTAACCGGCTTTCTTGGGATGTCTCCACAGGCAATGGTGGCTTGCTATCCAGGAAATGGGACGGGTTATGTTCGCCATGTGGACAACCCCAACGGCGATGGCCGCTGTATCACCTGCATCTACTATCTGAACAAGAATTGGGACGCCAAGGTACAGTGGAATAAAGGGAGTAGAGCGCGGGGCTAGAGAACTCTAGGGAAAGAATTCAGGTGACTTAGAGGAGTTCATGATTCCCACGGATGACTCTTTTCTACTTCACCATTTCCTTTTTTTTTAACCATTTCCATTTTGTCTCCTACTGTGGTGTTAGTACTTAAATTGACCAGATGAAAATAATGGATATGACGTTAATTGGGAGGGGGGGGGCAGTAGGAGAGGGTCATTACAAGGTTATGGGAAGGGTGATTGATAGGAAGAAGGTAATTCACTATTTCAGGAATGGGGAGTCAATTTTTTTTTTTTTTCTGCCTAAACCAGAGCTGATAGGACTTTCAGTGCACAATAGGATACATACTTTTTCCTTCCAGCAGCAACATTGACAGAGTCCATAAAAATAGAACTAACTGTAGGATATAAAACCGGCCCCAAGTGAGGGTTCCCACACAGCCTGGGTGACCCGTCTCATTGGTGGCCGCTTGCCATGGCTCACCATGGTTTGTGAATGTCAGAGGCATTCTGGCTTATTTTTATATTTTTGAACATATAGATATATAGAGATATGAAGTCTGGTTCCATGCTTACGGACATTTGTCTGGAATTTGTATGCTTTCCGAAACTTAAGGATGATTTAGGAGTCTGAGAAGTCAGAGAACTTTTCAAGCTCATTTGGCTTTTGAACCTTCTGCATCTCCATTTCCTGTTCATTGGGGCAGATACTGGTCATCCTGAAGCACAAGGATATTTTATCTGGGGTCAGGGAAACAAAACCTGGGAAACCAGTGAGTCAGATGTCTCGTCCCCTCTTTGGTAACATGACAGGAATACATCCCTTAGTTGTCTTTTAAAATCTTTTAAAAGGTAGTGTTATAGGCAAGAGAGTAAAGTTACCATGTCAGTGATAAAAAATCATGAAGTATGAAATCATGCAACAAATACATGAGTGCCTGTTAATGCCAGGCCTTGTGCTATGCAGAAATATTGATGTGTGGGGCCTGGATTCTATCTTGATATGGTCATCCCAGCAGGCGGTTCAGGTGTACGTATTTTTAAGAAGAAATCCAAGGAAGAGAGTGATGCATGTCCTAAAAAGTGTAGATAAGGTAGTCGGAGTTCAGAAAAAAGAACATGGACCTTCCAGCTGCTGAGATAACATAGGAGCTGGAGCAGTTCAAAAGAAAGCTGTAAATTCTAATTGAAGGGGATGTTATGTGTGATGACTGTCCTAGGACATTCTTAATATTAGATGGAACCCTATGAAATTTCCGGTGGGTTTTTGTAGGTCAAAAACATTCAGATGTTGATAGTTTTGTGTGATTGGACCTAATAGCACTCCATTTTGTGTCCAGGGGTTTCATGACTGGGGGTAGGAAGGCTTCATTCCATGTGAGGTCGATAAGGAGAGATGACTAGCTAAGTTGGAAATAAAATGAAGTATAAGGTGTAAGGCTGTTGAGAATTTTGGGAGTAATGCACATCCGGACTGGAGGTTGGAAGATGGCATTGTCTCCAGATGAGGCTGAAATACTGTTGGTAGTTAATTATGTGTGAGGCTAGGAAATAATCCATCTTCTTTGTGGCCCTCAGCTACACGGGGGGGTCTTGCGGATATTTCCGGAAGGGAAGTCATTCATAGCGGATGTGGAGCCCATTTTTGACAGACTCTTGTTCTTCTGGTCGGACCGCCGGAACCCGCATGAAGTCCAGCCTTCTTACGCGACCAGGTAATAGCCAGAGCCATGATGCCTCCTGAGAAACTTCTGTACAAAACCCAGTTCCCAGAGAAGTCCCTAAACTCATGTCCCATGCATACGAAGGACCAACCGCTCTCCAAGGCTGATAGCTAACCTGTTTGGAGGCTATCACAGTTGAAGGGGAAACTAGATTCCTTAGGTCAGCTGGAACTATTAACATATTGTTTTCTGTAATGTCAGCTGGAACTAATAACAGATTATTTTCCATTAGGTGAGCATGGTGTATTCCCGATTTCCCACAGTGCTTTTCCCTTTCTCCTTTGCCACTCCTCCCTTAAACCCGCCTAACTTTGAAGTAGTCCTAGAGAGTTTTGGTCATCACATACCAGGAATTCTGATGGTTAACTCTGGATGAATTTATAAGTTGCCTATTGCAAATAGAGAGAGAATCTTGAGAAAAGAGAGAGGAATTTGTTCTGACTTCTTTCTCTTTTTACCCTTTCCTTCCCTTCAAGTTGGTTTGGGCCCACTGTACCCATCATGTCCCAGTAATGGGATATTTAAAAGCCCCTTCTTTAGTTGAAGCATGAGAAGATTTTCAGGGGAACATGACAAACTTGTTTAGTATTAGTCTAGAAACTGTTGATGTCATCTTACTTTCAGAATATACCTTTCATTATCTTTGTTTTATGGCCCGAGCTGTAAACCAGGCAGTGGCAGTGTGCTGTGGGGATGCAGCCCGAACTGGGAATTGCAGTTGGGGGCAGGAGGAGACAACTATGGTAAAATAATGACTGAACCTTAACAAGCCTAACTAAATTAGAATCGCATTTAAGATTTATAGGTGCCCCCCCCCCCAGGAATCCCAGATCTGAGCCCCACACAGAGTTGCATATTAAATGTCAAATTGGAATGCGCCCTAGGTGAGCAGGTAGCTGATTCTCCCCTCCCAGAGCCTGGTTGTGGCTTGTTTAATAGGGTATGATAATTGGGCCCTGTCATTTGTGCCAGCATTCCCTCGGTATTCCCCAATCTCTTGATCATCCAAGTCACAGGAGAAACATTAGCAGATGTTGATGAGCCCTTGAAAAAAAAAAAAAAAAACAAGGGCTATAGGAATTCCAGTAGCTAATAATAATTAGAAAATGAAACTTTCTGAAAACTCATGCATGAAATGATTCCTATTACAGTCTATCCCATAGATGGGATAAAGCAAATTAGTGGAAACACAATAGAAAGCTTGAGGGCATCATTATTCTGTTGCATCCTTGCCTCAGTATCCAAAACCAAAGAAAGCAGGTCAAAAGAGTTTTAAGTGTCCTGTTGTTTAAATAAGTTGCTCTTCAAAGCTTTACGCATCTGTCACCTCCTCTTCTCTGTGTTCCCCCCCCACCCCCAACAGCTTGGGTCTCTCAAGTCTTGAGCAGAATGACTCCCTTTGGGGTGCTTGGGTAGCTCAGTTGTTAAGCGCCTGCCTTTGGCTCGGGTTCAGATCATGGACCCAGGGTCCTGGGATGGAGCCCTACATCGGGCTTCCTGCACGGCAGGAAGCCTGCTTTTCCCTCTCCCACTGCTTGCTTGTGTGCTCTCTCTCTTGCTGTGTCTCTCTCTGTCAAATAAATAAATAATCTTAAAAAAAAAAAAAAGGCTCCCTTCTTGTCCTTTCTGTGTAGATCATCTTGACCTGTTACATTATTCGTTGAATTGTTTGTCTCCCCTATGAGAGCCTGAGCTCCTTGAGAAAGAGGCAGATTTATTCACAAAGATCATTTGAATTCCCATTGCTCAGGATAATGCTTGCTTCATACTTGGAATTCCTTACGTGTTTTTTTACATTAAAATAGAATTGAAACCAGAGAAGTTTATTTTAAATTAAAATTGGGATGAACTTCTAATAATAGGGAGAACTTTAAATGTTCGCTTTATGAATGACTCTGATGTGATATTTATAAGTATTTTTTATTTTTTTGGTAGTATTTCTAAACTTCTTTTCTTATATTTGCTTATCTTTCACAGATATGCTATGACTGTTTGGTACTTTGATGCTGAAGAAAGGGCAGAAGCCAAAAAGAAATTCAGGAATTTAACGAGTAGGTGTTTGAAATTTTTCTGTGACTTTTAATGGGGTCAGTCTGTGACTTTTATTTAACATTTGTCTATGTATTCTAATAAATACTTGACCCTTGAACAATGAGCGTTGGGATTAGGGGTGCTGACCCTCTTTCCGATAATCTTCATATACCTTTGGACTCCAACACTTCCTGTTGACAGGAAACCTTAAATATGAACAGTTCAATCAGCACATATTTTGTATGTTCTATGTGTTATATGCTGTATTATAATAAAATAAGCTAGTGAAAAGAATGCTGTTAAGAAAATCATTAGGAAGAGAAAATACACTACTACGCTGTATTTATCGAAAAATATATGTGTAGAAGTGGACCCATACAGTTCATACCCATATTGTTCAAGGGTTAGCTGTATTCTGTTTGGTCTTGACTGGGGCTTAGCTTCATATGTAATGACATCTTGGTGGGCTAAATCCCGAAACCCTGGCCTTAGCTGTGCTGGAAAAATCAGAAAAAAATGCAAAGGACCTCCCCTATGAATGTCCACTGATTGCGTGACAGTAAATAGTTAACTTTCTCTCATTAATGTTCACCCATCAAACATAACATTCAGTTTGGCTCATGATTTTGGCACATTGCATAGGGGATACAATGGAGCCCAGCTAGAATGGTTAATGTATTATATTGGTGTGGGACTGTTGACTGTGTCTACAAACACTCACGTAATACAAACTGAATATGTCCTTTCCGGTGTTAACACCATTCCTGTCCTGCCTCTAGCTGTAAGGCAGCATTTCCCAAAATATGTCGTACTGAAACATCCCACTAGTGATCTCGCCATGTTGGTTTGTGAAGGGAAAACTTCTGGCCCCCTAAACGTGGGAAATGTTACATGCTGTGTCCTTCTCTCGAAGACTTACAGTGGTCATTGGCATATTAATCAAGAGAAGTTAATCTGAGATTGAAATAAAGATATGTGCAGCATTGCCTGTTACCCATTTGGTACCAAAGAAAACACATTGTGCTAAGTCCTATGGGGGTGGGCATCATGCTCAGCTTTGGATTATAAAATGGGAGGTGTTCACTGGAGGCTTTTTTGATGCCATTTGTGGCCTTAAACTCATCAGATCTGGCTCCTTACCCTCTTCATTTTCTCTTCTGTCCCCAACTCAGGGAAAACTGAATCTGCCCTCACTGAGGACTGACTGTGCTCTGAAATCCGCTGGCCTCATTCATTTTGGTAATGGTTCCTGAGGTCTCTTGAAGAGTTGAGATCCAAAGAAGGCCTCTTCCGTGACTCGGTGACAAGAAGCCCCCCTACTGCTTGCGTCATTCACATCCCTGTCTTATGTATGGTACTTTGTGTTTTCTTGCCAAGACTGCATCCACCTTCAGACACTCTCTTTGTCAGATGAACTCATTTGCTAACTCCAGAAATACCTGCAGACGACCTAGCTGGCCAGCGGTTGAACTGATAGATTTCATAATACTGGCTACCAACACAAGATCCTGGAAGCATGGGCAAGGGAATGACTCTTACTTGCACTTTATGTACACTTCCTGGTTTGAAAGGAGAAGGTTTGCAAAGAAAAACAAAATGGCGACAGATGCCGAGAGGCATTCATGAAGCCTTAACAGCAGGAAACAGAAATTTGTGTCATCTGAACAGTTTCCAGATATTCTTAATCCCGGGCTTTTTTGGGGGGTTTCTGGAGAATTATCACAACCTAATGACATTATTACCTCTAGAAAGGGCTGCTGTCATTGTCATCAATTTAGAAGTATCCTGTGGGTGGACACTCTCTTTTTCCTGGTCCTGTAACCTGGATTTGCTGCCTGTGCCCCATTTTGCTGAAAACAGAGTTTTCTGGTCAAAGGTGATCTACCATGTATTTTTTATTTTCATTTGTTAGTTGAGAACCTAATTCCCCAAAGGCAAAAACTAGACCTTAATTGTTTGGGTTACTTTGT
This sequence comes from Lontra canadensis, assembly GCF_010015895.1. NCBI lineage: Eukaryota > Metazoa > Chordata > Mammalia > Carnivora > Mustelidae > Lontra > Lontra canadensis. The sequence continues at coordinate 68,146 of NW_022631260.1, read as the reverse complement.
TGAAATGGAATTTGAATTTCAAGCAAAGGGGAAAAGAACCCACTTGGTAGGTAGTTCAGAGGCAACAGCCTCTGGGAGCTGGTATCAAAAGATGTGGGTCTGCTAATACACTGTAAACCTGTGTGCATCTTGGATTGTCTGAGAATGGCAGAAGGGTTGGAAATGTAGGCGCTCCCGCATTTCAGTTTTCCCTTTTAATGAGCTCACCCTTCTTGTTTAACAGAATGAGAAAATAAGAAAAAATGGGGTGTTGTGTTTTAAAAAGGAAAATGAAAAAAGAAAAAAAAAATCCCAGAAGACTATTTTCTGTCCCTAGTAGCCTTTCTTTAACAGAATTGACTCTCAGATCCACTGTGGTTGGCAGTATGTCCAGAACTATGGAATTTACCAGAAATGGGGAAGGTCCTACTACTGCAGTGAGCATAGGTCCCACTGTCTCAAGAATCCTGAATTGTGCACCTATCTTATGAAAGTTAGTCTTCCTAGTTTTCAATTCCATTCTCACGTTTTTAACTCCCATTAATTTCTTGCATACAAATCCCATGAACATGAAAGAGCCAGAAGTATATTCTTTTGTCATTTATAGATATATATACTTTCCAAGAAAGAAGCTCCCCACCCCCCACCCATTTCTGGTTTTGGAAAGTTCCCAGATAAGACTTGTCTTCATTCTCACAACTGCTCTATTTTTTTCATAGTGCTTATCACCTTCTAACTTCCCATGTAATTTACTTATTTATTATGTTTATTGTCTCATTTTCTTTCTCTAGAGTGTAAGCACAATGAAGACAGGGATTTTTGTATGTTTTTAAATCAACGGAATGTACTCCCAGCACCTAAAATAGTGCCTGGCACATTAAGGGCTCAGTAAATACTTTGTTGAATAAACTTGCTTTCCTACCTTAGGGTATTCATGGTTTGATTCATTTCCTCCATCTCTGGCAAAAAAAGGGACTGCTGGAAGTTTTTATATACCTCTCTCTCTCTCATTGACTTACAGATTGAGGCTAAGAGTATTAGGAAGTTTTGGTCATAGTGTCGTTCCGTATCTGTTTCCCTATTGGAATAGGTCTTTGACAACTAGGAATCTAAAAACAGAGCAACGAAAAATTCTGCCCTTCAGCAGCTTGGGACTCCAGGAGGAACCTCAGAACAGCTTCAGATAGGACAGAGTACATCCCTCCTTTGGAATAATTTTGAAACACTTTAGTAAGAGAGAAAGAAAGAACATTGTTCACCAGGAATTTTATATGCCATTAAATTGTAATCAGGTTTTTCCCATGGTTCCTGATGTCATGAGGGTGTTCGTGACAAGATTCTGAAGGAATATCGTATCATTCCAATAGTATGTCTTGTATCTTTCATTTGAGACATTATTTCGACTTGCCCAAAGCTCTGCCTTCTTGGGCCTTGCTTATTCCTTTCAGACAAAAGTCCTATAAGCTAATAAACTAATAAACTAAATAACAAATCAATTTTTAATGCACTGATTTTTCTCAGGGTTGACTCTGAGCCCTGGAAGGTTGAACCTAGAAAATAAAACTGTAATAGTGTCTGCTTTTTGCTCTTCTCTTTGACAGCCCACTTAGGGGAGGACTCAGCCCCGACAAAGAAACATTATTTGGCAAATAATCTGATCAATTTTCTTTCTATTCCTGGCAATGAAATGTTAAGAGGCCACCTCAGTGTTACGTCACCTAAAAAGTGCAGAGTCCTTGGCAGGAGATTCAATTTTGAACCAAAGATCCAATTTCATGGAAATAAAAAGTCTTACCTAAGTGCATTAAATAGATCTTTAGTAGAGTAGTTAATACCAATTAAATGCTGGGCTGTCTGTATCATGAATTACCCATTCAGACATGATTTTGTTTTTCTCCTTTAAATAACTCAGGTTTTTTTCGAGGCTGGGTCATCCTCATTTCTTTCGGCCATTCAATCCCGAAATTTCCTGTGTTTCAGAGACCAATGATGGGAAATGCCATGCTGGGTCAGCAGCTTGTATTAAAGAGGAATTTGGACATGTCAGGTACTTTCATATTTGATTAACTACAAGGACTAGCCCAAAGGATGTTCTTGGTCATGTTATTTTAAGTAAAAAGAATACAAGATTGACCTAGCTTCAGTCTTGAATCCTTTGAACAACACAAAAAGAATACTGCTGGTCAATGAGGTGCGTTTTAGAGACTTGTCAAAACAGTAGACAGAAATAGTTTTTCTCAAAACAAAGCTGGTTATAGTTGAGCTCTTTTGGGTCATATATGCTGGTTTGTATTCAAGAACCAATCTACTCTCAGACCCACTCCACTCCCATCTGAATGTGATTTTTTAAGTATGTTTCTGTTTCTCCACGTTGATAGGTTAGGTCCTCAGAGAGGCTGCGTTTACTAAGGCCTGTCTTTACCCTTGCAAGCCCGGGGTCAGAGGTCAAGGATTCTCCACAGAGAACAACTGGTAAAATGACACCCCCGCGCCCAAGAATACCTCTATGCCAGGCCTGTGCTTCGGGCTGTCACGGGTTTATTCTCTGCAGCTGCTGTGACACAGCTCTTCTCTCCACACGAGGACATGTTCTCAGAACAGTGAGGTGGCTCGTCTGAGATGACAGGGTAATGGAGCAGCACCCAGGATTTGACTTGGGACTTGCAGGCTCCTCAGTGACTGTGGTCTTTGGTGGTCTCCGCTTCCTGTGGAGGAAAGGCCAGACAGAAGAGTAGGATTAAGTGGATTTGAGAGAAGGGGAGATTAATGCTTAGATTTTTACATAATGTTTTGGTTATCCACAGGGGTCTCCTGCCCAGCCTTCTAAAGGAATGTCAGTTATTCAATGTAAAGGACAGGAGCAGAAATTCCTTGCCTGGCAATGGGATATTTTCCTCCTGCCTCTCAGGATTTGGAGGAACTTCGGGTCTGTGTCCAACATTGGCCTGTCAGGCTCAGGCTAGACAGGAGCAGGGCGGGGCCACCGGAAGGGAAAACAGATTGGATTTCCTGGGCACCATTTGGAGGCCTCCCAGCAGACCACGGTGCCTCATCGGGATGTCTGGGCAGTTTGCAAAGTGCTACCGCCTCTTGTCCCTGCTTTGATGCACTCTGGGGGAGGAAAGCAGATTTTTCTTTTTGATGCTCCTACCTTCCCAATTTGGGGTTGAGGGCGGGCTGAGATGTCAGCGTAGTTCTGTTACTGATAATTCTCCATCTGATTAAGTAGAAACTAAGGGAGAAGGGGCGCCTCTGGCTCGTTGGTTAAGCATCTTTGGGCTCAGGTCATGATCGCAGTGTCCTGGAATTGAGCCCTGCATCGGGCTCCCTGCTCAGTGGGGATCCTGCTGCTTCCCCTCCTAGTCCCCCTGCTTGTGTTCCCTCGCTGGCTATTTCTCTCTGTCAAATAAATGAAATCTTAAAAAAAAAAAAGAAACTGAGGGAGAAGACCAAAAAGACCTTGGCATCTTCAGCAATACTTTCATCACCTCTGAGTGACATTGAGTGGGGATTTAGAAACATTTTTTTTAATTCTCAAAGGCACTTGGGCAGTTTCTGCCTAATCTTTTTAAGGTGGCTTGTAGGAGGCTGTCATTTTAATTTCTTTAACACCGCTCTTTTGCTTACTTAAATGTTCTGAGTGACGAAAAAGCACCAGATTTCTTTCTTGAATCCTGTTTGTTTGACCTTTGATAAACTTCGCACTTAGAAAAAAGTCAGCTTTTTTTTGGAAGTGGTTGCTGCTCATGCTCCCGAGTACTGAGATTTTTCAGCAAATTTACAAAGACCATTTTGTGATTTTTTTTTTAAAGCTAGAGAAGGAGCTCAGAGAGTGGCCATTGGGTTTTATCGTCATGATTTCTCGTCGCAGATTTAAGAGCAGTTATGGAATGAAAATTCATAATTTTAGGAGTGGATAAACACTGGGTCATTAAAAATTAATTTAACAAGTAGTCTGTTTTGTGCCTTTTTTTTTTTTTTTTTTGAGGGAAAACAGCATCACCCTTATGACAGATGCCTGGCTGGTCTAGAGGCAGAAGGTGACTTGGGACGGAGAAATGGAAGGAGCATTTTATGGATCATTTGTGAGGTTCAAGGGAAATGGGAGTTAAAAGGGAATAGGAGCCGGGTGTGGTCAGCCCCTTGCTACGGGAGCTTTGGGAGTAGCCCAAATTCCTGTCAGGTGTCCCATAAGCTGTGGGTGGTGGTGGGGAGGTGGGCAGCTGTTCCCTGTGTCCAAGGGCTGGGCCAGGATGAAGGAAGTGGTAGCAAGCAGCTGGGGAAGGCTTAAGCACTTGCCAACTTTTGAATCTTGAAAAATTCACTGGGGACAAGGTTACCTGCCATAAAAATGCTGGTAAGTAGGAATTCCCCAAGAACATTTTCCATAGACCTTTTATTTTTTTTCTGAAAAGATAATTAAGGCACATGGCAGTGCAGCGGGGGAAGGGAAGGGGTTAAAGCAACTGATTTGAAAAAAGTATAGAGGGGGAAAAAAATCTATCTCAGCCTGAGAAACATCCATTGGCCTGTTTCTTGGGTACCCCCTTGAGGGTTCCTGGCCTGTCCTGGAGTGTCAGCACCTCCAGAAGGGCCCTCCTCCGGCAGAGTTGGCACGTTCCCGTGGTCATTTCCTCCTATTTTTATGCTTATTCATCCTGTGGCCTGTGTTCTCTTTGACATGCCTATTTTTTTTTCCCACCCTCCTGCGGGGAGAGATAACATTCTCCGGACTTAATTCTCATCTGATAAGTTTTATTTTTAACCAACCTCTACATCCTTTCTTCTTTGCTTCTTATTTTCCTGAGCCCACGTGGGCCTTGGCCTTCCCCAGCTTTCTCAGAAGGTGTGAGCACATCTGGTGACAACGGACGGTACTGGGCTGGCGGGTGTCCCCATCTTGGAGCAGGCGCTCAGGGTGCTGGGAACCTGGCTTAGCTTCCAAGGGGAAGGGAAACTTTCTTCTCTGCACACGTTCTTGTTTTTAACTGGGCAATTCACTCTTAACCTCCTGCTTCCCTTCTGGGCTGTCTGTAAGTTTCCTTTGTCAGTACATTTCTGTTATCTTGATGAAGGAAACACGCTTTAAAACAAAACAAGACAGCTGTGACTTGCCGTGATTAGCATGGACTGTCTTCCTGGCAGCCACTTAAGGCTCCTACCGTGTGACAAAGCCATGACTGGACATGATGTTTCTTGGATTGAGATGAATGAAAGCAGCCAGTGTCCACCCAACCGAAGGGAGAAGTTTCTCTTCTGGTTGGCTTTGTTGGCTACTTGACCTCTGACTGAGGCTTTCCCAGACAAAGATGCTAGGAGTAAACTGATCTCAGTTATGGAAGTATATATACCTTCTTTATTTTTCCTTTTAGCTTTTAACCTGCCCCTCCCGCCTCCCCAAATATGACTGAATATGGTTATGGCTGAAAACTTTTCCAAACAACACCACCAGGGTGAAGAGGAACCTTTTAACCTGGAGAGGGGAATGGGCTCTGCAGCTACTGTGACTGCATTCCCCAGAGAGGGCTGTGCCTGGGAATGCCGCTCAAGACTTGAACTTCATGGCCTCCAACTGCATTCTGTTCTCTGTAGACCAGTTGTCTCTCAAGTATCACGTAGCTCCGTCATGCATTGTATCTATAGTTTTGCATTTCCTATAACACCATCAAAGCCCTGGAAACGAAAGCTAAAATAAAAACGATCTGTGATACAGTTATATAATTTCACAGAATGGAAGACAATTATTCGAGGATCCGAGAACAGCGCTAATACAATGTAAACACTTTATCCTGGTGTACCAAGCAGGGTCTCGGGGGAAACAGATGACCCACATGAACTGAGATAATTGGAGAGGAGTTAAATGAAGGCACTTTTTTTCAATGTGGGGAGGGTGTAGGGAAACCATAAGAGAGAGAGTAAAGTACCCAAGGCTATCTCAGCAGGTGGGCTCACCCCAGGCATGAAGGGGTGTGGGAAGTGGGAATGCAGGGCAAGAAAGTGGTATACAGAAACAGAGGCAGGGCTGGAGAGGCTCCTTGGCAGGAGCTGGGATCTTTGCTGGAGGAACCCAACTGGCTCATGGGACCCTGCAAGAAGGGAGCCGGGGAATAAACACTCCACCCTCCTGCTTTTTCCTCTTCAGACCTGCTGGAGCACACCCTTGGCTAAACGCATCTAGAAGTCACCTATCACCCAAGTCCACTGACAGAGACACAGGTCAGGCTCCTGAGGCCCAGGACAGGGACATAAGGGTGAAGAGTGTGGTGGGGCAAAAAGAAATCAGCACAAATGGCCTTCAGAATTCTACACAATCCAGCCCCTGGCTATCCCCCTGTCTTATAGCCTCTCTTGCTACTTTTTTCTCTGTCTGCTATATGTCTGCAACACTAACATTGTCCTGATCTTCAAACAAATCAGGTTTGTCCCTGCCTCAGGACCTTTGCACTTGTTTCCTCTGCCTAGAGAATTCTTGTCCTATCACTATGCCTGGATACTGATCATCTCAGCTCCATAAAGAGGATTTCTCAGCCTCACATTTCACCCTCCAGTCATAGTCTATCTCACTATCCACTTCTAGTTTTACATTCAAGAGAATAAAAAAACAGTTTTATTTTGAAATGTCAACATTTATTCTGTAAGTGACATTGTTTGCAACTGTTTAAACTCAAAATGAAATACTTAGATATTAGCTTAAAAATACACAAGGGTTACCTATGTTTTTTTACAAGTTTCTTCTGGGTCCGTGCAAAACTGGACAGGGATCATGTGAAGGAGTGAGCAGTCCTCCTCTATGAGAGACAGCATGCCTCTGCGTTTCACCAGGGCCACTAATACTGTACGTCTTTAGCCACAATCTCTCCCAAGAGCTTCGGCGAGATTCTCTCCCTGCTCTGAAGGCCATACCCTGCCTCATTTGAACTCATGTGGATACAGAGCAACCAAATTTTGAAGTGACTACTTGAGTTCCACCTAAGGATTTGGTCTGGCCACCAGACCAGGGAGATTTTCCCTGTGTTTCTGAAGGGTCCCACCCCCACTCCTTTCAGGCACCATGGAAAGTGGGGTGATGCTGGAAGGGCGGAGTCTGGTTGGGAGAAATGTGAAGACTGTCTCACACTTGCTAATTTATGGTAAGCTCTTGCAGCATGATCTCATTTAGGGAGGTGTGAAGCTGTTGTGGATGGCCTCCTTTCAAGTGCCCTGATCCATGGTCCCACCTTAAGCTGGAGGCCAGTACACATTTGCCAGTGTCTGGCCAGGCAGACCTCTATTCCTGATGAAGCGGGGCCTCTGCCATGCAATTGCTGGGTATTCTCACAATCGCCCCTACTTTTGAGGATAGATTCATCAGTTTTGGTTTGGAGGCCAAGATTTTGCTCTGAGCTCTGTGACTAACTGATGGACCCCTTGCTCACCTGCTGTCACAGTGTTGAAATTCAAGAGGAAATGTCATGGACATCTAAGAACAGGACAAAAGAAGAGGCCTCCTTGGACTTGTTCTGGAAGCCTAGAAAGCAGCCACAGACTAAGGAAACTCTCAAGGCTGCTATCCCCCTCAGTTTCTCTTTTCTGCCCTCCTTCTCTTGGCTGGACAGTTTCTTCCAGACCATGATAGCCTAGCTACCTGCCATTCTTGCTGCCTCCAGTTTTCCAATTTTCCAGAAAAATATGATTTTCAGAGCTCACCTTTTTGGGCCAGACCAGAAGCCTGGACTGACCATCCCTCTGTCAGGTGTCTGCTGGTGCTGTGGCTGGAGGGGATGGTGTTCCCTATGAGGCTGTTTCTTCTGAAAGAGGATGTGGGCAGTGCAGGCCCTTCCAGATCACATAGGGTCACGGACATTCCCTCTTTCTTTTCTTTTCTTTTTCTTTTTTTTTAAGCAGAAATGAAGTCATTGCAATCACTTGTCACTTAAGAGGTGAAAGCTAAATTTTGCTACACATCTACTTAGATGATGGTACATTGCCTATTTGTTGTTCACATGTGCTCTGATCTGTGAATCAGATTCACTGCTTTCCGCATCTGGGGTCTGAGAGATGCAGGAAATAGGTTGCAGTGGGGGAAAGCAGAGCAGAAGGGGATTGGGCTCTGGGGAACGGAGGGAGGAAAGCAGGGGGTGGGTGACGGCAGGCACTTGTTTTCATTTCACACCATTTCTGGAGGTGGGCTTTGCCTTGCTCCCTCCCTGGACTCGGTGGTAAAATGGAATGAGTGGATGGATGAGTCATACCAGACCCTGGTTGAGATCTTAGAGCCACACAAATTAGATCGTGTTTCTAAAACCCACATCGGAGCCTGGTCTTGGGGGTGAAACATGTGCTCCAAAGTTATATTAGTATAAAGTTCCATCTTCAAGGAGAATAACTACATCATGGTCATTTCTTTCTCTATTAGATTATGGCCAGTTGCTTCTAAAACAAAACAAAACAAAACAAAGAAAAAGAAGAAGAAGAAGAAGACTCTGTATTAGACTCAGTAGGACCTATAGGATCTAATTCTTATTTTTCCCTAAATCTGAGCCATGTGTTTCTCTTGCATCCATCAGGGTGCCGCCAGTTAGAAATCATCATAAAGCAGAGAGCTTAAGCCTGCGTCAGTCACGCCCACCATCTCCAAGGAGAGGCATTAGTGACAGCTAACCACCTGGAAGGGCTCCTTCGCAGCTGTGGCTCCTTCACCCAGACAGCCAGGCTCGAGCTTAGAGGCGTTCTTAGAGGTCAGCGATTCCTTTCTCAGCAGCTTAAAGTTTCTCCGGCTCCTCCGGGTTGCAGGTTGCGTGCTTTTTCTCCCCTGCAGTCACTGTCCCCACCCTTGAGCCAGGGACAGCAATAGAGTTGGGTGAAGGAAAAGGGGCTGTAGGCTTGTCCTCTAAAAAGAGACCTGAGTCTGGGGTTCTCTAGGGAAGGGGGGAACCCGTTTGTTTTTTCCTTGGTTGCTCTTCCTTAGCCCTGTTCTCTATTACTATATCCTCCCTATAGAGAGTTTCTCCAATTAATCTTCCCTGATCAAATTCCTATGTAGTTTGTCTCTTGCCTGGACCCTGAGTGATAGAATTGGTACCGGGAGTGGTCCCAGAAAATAAATAAATAAATCTCTCTCTCTCTCTCTCTCTCTCTCACACACACACACACACACACACACACACACACACACACACACACGGTATTTGGTCTAGGCTTAAGTGCGGTACTCTGCTCATTGCTAATGGGAAATGGGATGCTGGCAATCTTTGGCATGCCAAGGAATCACAAGGAATCGAGCTATCACCTGTGGTTACTTGTGATGCAATGTCATTGGAAGCAAATGTCTTGAGATCCCCAGCAATTGCTGGACTGGACTGTTAGATAAAGAACTAAAGAATAGGACTAAAGAACAGAGCCATGGAAGTGGATTGGCCTAAGTCTACTAGAGCGTTTACAGAGAGGAAAGGACAAGTTCAAATCCATTTGTTCTCAGCTCAGATCCTGGTCTGATTACAGGATAGCACAGAGGTTTTATTATAGCACTCCAAGGATTAGTACTTCCCTAGTCACAGGGCTGATATCGCTAAAAGTCAGGTACAAAATGGAATTGTGTGGATTGGGGAGTTAGGAATGCTAAGTTCATAGTGTTGCCAAGTTTCTTTCATTCAAGTTTAGGGCATCGACTGGGAAAGGATGGGATTCCAAAACTAGGAATGGAAATGTCTGGTTAGACTCTGACAAAATGAACAGTCTTGAAGCCCAAATCACTGCAAGCTTCCCTTGCCCACGGAAGGGTCCTGCCCATGGAAGGGTCCTGCCCACCGAAGGGTCCTGCCCACAGAAGGGCTTGTACTCCTTTGCTTAAAACCTACACAATCACGTCAGTTAGGGTAGATGTCTCGAAAGGGGATGTTCATTCTCCTGAAGACCCACCCCAGCCATCCTTGTCACCCTTAGCTCTATCACTGGGGTCCATTCCTAGCAAGCTCTGGGGACAGAAATATACTGACACCTGAGAAAAAGTGACTCAAACACACTAAAGAGCCTGTAAGACTTTGCTAAGAAATCAGGAGAAACCTGGAAAGGAATATAGGGGTGGATTCCAAGGATGTTAGACCTACTCCTGTGCTTAGGGATTTTCCTTTCTTACATTTTTATGAAGATTTTTTTGCTTTCTGTACTTGGAAATTCTGGGGCTAATACACAACTGTGTGTGACCATTAGGGTTTTTGTGGACTGTGATTTTTAAGAAATATACATCTCTTTGTTTTCTGTTAGTGACTGTTGCCTCTAACTCTGTATTATCTGAGATGACAGTATTCTTGTAGAATTTTTCTGATAGGTGGTGTTTTTTTTTTTTTTTCATTTCTTTATTTTTGACTTTGTGGTGGTGTTTTATTTTAGGGGTATCTCTTGTAAATAGCTCCTGGCTTTGTTTCTCCTCCTACAAGCCCTCCGTTGGAGTCCCTGATGTGTTTGGAGTGATGTACCTTATTTTACCCTGCTTAGTTTCTTGTTTTGTTACTTTCCTGTCTTTGATCAACTTCTTGTTCATTTGCTTTTGTTCTTGTTCTGTTTTTCACTGAAGTCATTCAGAAGCAATATGCTATATTTTTCTAGTAGTTAACCTTGAATTTTTGATGTTCATCTAAATATTTTCCTATCCCCTGGAGTTCATCAGAATCTGTAGCTTCCTCTTGTACAAAATAACCATGTCTACACATCTTCAGATCCTTCTCAATTCCAACCAGCTCTCCTATTAAGAAAATCTCAGCTACTCGTTCTAGGGTCATTATTATTATTTTTTTTTCTGTAATGAAGAATTTTTAGAGGGCTTTTGTTTGTTGGTTTTTTAATTGCTTTCTCGGTTGCCATCGGTTTCTGTGTTTTCCTTTTGGATTTATTTTTTTCTTTAACAGGGGATTATCCCATAGTATTTACTAATGAAGAACAGAGACCCAGACTCTTTTTTTTTTTCCTTTTTTAAATTTCCACCCTTTGGTTTTTTATTTTGCCTGTGTGTGTGTGTCTCTTGTTCCAGATCCCAGCTCATTTGTTTCGCAGGCCATCCCTCTATTTGTACTTGTCTGACTCCTTCCCCGTTTCAGGTTCGGCCTAGGGAGACATTGCTGGCGGGAGTGCAACCCAGACAATGCTGTGTTCTCATCAGTGGGTGGGGAAGGGGCACTTGGGATGGTTTGTCTTGTTACAATAAGTTTGATCCCTTGGCTAAGGTAGGTGTCTGTAGGGTTTCTCTACACTCTACTCCCCTGCAATCTCTTACCCCATTATGTTACCATCCTTTGGTGATTTTTACGCTTGCAAAATAATGATTTTCGATTTTAGTCTTTCCCTCTACAGTCACTGGTTGCCATTCTACTCTCCAGAAAAGCTTTCCCTTTCTCTCCTCTCTTGCGCCATTCCTTTTAAAATAAGGTTTTGCGATCAGGGTGGATGGAGTCGTGAATGATTTTGTTGATCCAGTGTTACAATCTGTTCCTGTCCTTTTTCATTCTCATGCTTAAATTCCCCCCAGTTTGGCCATCTTGAGCCCTTTCAAGCTCCGGTGTTCAGGGAGCCTGTTCTTGTGAGACTCCCCACCAGGCCTGAGCGCACTTCCTAACTTTTCCGAGGCAAGATCTTTTCAGCTTCTTTTAAACTTACCCAGTCTCAGCCCTGCAGTCTCTCCTTTCTCTAAGGTGTCCTAATGTTCCTTTAAAGTGGGGAGCAGTGTTCCAAACTAGGGTCTGGATACCACAGCCCTCGGTACAGAGATGTAATTGCTTCTCGGGCCTTTCTGTGGAAGGCTAAGCTATCTCAAGTTGACACTGATGAGGTCTCTTAATTCTATTTTAATATCACAGGGTTTTTTTCTCTTCGTCCACCTTTGACAGTTGTAACTCTCATCTCCCACAGTGAGAACCTGGGTTCCCAACAAGAGGTTGGTTCCGTTCTGTGATAAATTAACAATATTTCATAATGGCTTCATCAACAGCAAACTGGCTAAGTCGTTTAAACATTTTCTTTGTAGCTTTCTTTCTGTCCTTAGACTAAACTGTATTCCACTGAAGGTGTATTGTCAGAGTACTGCGTTCAGAAATTATTTAGATTAATTTTTTCCTTCTGTGTAATTATGTGTATAATTATGGATACAGTCAATGTGATATATGGTTGAGTTCTTTTGTTTCTATTTGCATTCAACTTTCGTGTTTTCCCCATTCTTGTTCCAATTTAATTTTTGAATGCATAAAATATTAATATGGTTCAAAAGTCAAAACTCTATGAACAAGTGTACTTAGAAGTCTCGTTCCCTCTCTACCGCTTCTACTTCGTAGATGCTAACAGCCTCTTCCCCCATAGGCCACTATTTTTCTCACTTATCTTTGGTTTTATTTTGCAAAAATAAGCATGCACATTTCCATTTTTTCCTTTTCTTTAACAAAAGGTGACAGGCAACTTTTTTGCCTCTTGCTTTGTCACTGATGGGGTGATTTTCAGGATATATTTTTATCAGCTCATAGAGATTTTCCTCATTCTTTTGTTTATGTTTCAGTTAAATGAAGTGTGATCACTTTTTTTATTTGACTTTAATCTTATTTTGTGCTTTATACTTTTTTCCTTTCTTGAATCTTTAAAATTTTTTGTAATTCCACTTTTCCCCTACTAGTTTAGGCATTCTACATTCTTTCTCTATTCCTCTTATGTTATCCTGAAAAATCACAGGATGTATCAAAGTCTAAAGTTCATCGGTAATTCTACCCTCCTTTTAGAAAAGGTAATGACTTTTCTATATTTAGAAACCACAAGATCTACTTGATGCGTTCAGTGTTTATTTACATGAACTCACAAATCCTTTTCATCTCTGATCAACAGTTTTGGATCATATTTGCTATTGCCCAAAGGGCATTTGTTAGATTTTCCCTTGTTTGGATGATAAACTCTTTTTCTGGAAATGTCTTTATTTCACCTTCGTTCCAGAACTATTTTCACTGGGAATGTTAGGTTGATGATGATCTTCAATGTACTAAAAGATTATCCTACTTTTTTCTCTCTTGTTGCTGTCAGTCCAGCACTGTTTTTAAGAAAATCTTTTTTGGGGTACCTGGGTGGCTCAGTCAGTTAAGCATCTGCCTTCAGCTCAGGTCATGATCTAGAGTTCTAGGACTGAGGCCCACGTTGGGCTCCCTGCTTAGCAGAGAGCCTGTTTCTTCCTCTGCCCCTTACCCTGCTCATAATCTCTCGATCTCTCTCTCTGTTTGAAATAAATAAACAAAATCTTGAGAGAGAAAGAAAGTCTATTTTGGGGAGGGGTGCCTCATTGGCTCGGTGGGTTAAAGCCTTTGCCTTTGGCTCAGGTCATGATCCTAGGTCTTGGGATCAAGTCCCACATTGAGCTCCCTACTCAGCAGGGAGCCTGCTTCCCTCTCTCCCTCTGCCTGTCGCTCCCCCTGCTTGTGCTCTGTTCCTTTCTCTCTGCCAAATAAAAGAATAAAATCTTTAAAAAAAGTTTGTTTTGGGGCACCTGGGTGGCCTCTGCCTTCGGCTCAGGTCATGATCCCAGGGTCCTGGGATCGAGCCCCGCATCGGGCTCTCTGCTCAGCAGGGAGCCTGCTTCCTCCTCTCTCTCTGCCTGCTTCTCTTCGTAGTTGTGATCTCTGTCTCTCAAATAAGTAAATAAAATCTTTAAAAAAAAATTTGTTTTTTTTTCCCCCCTCAGACTTCATTAGAAGTATACTCCTTGTTTTTGCTTTTTAGAAATTTTACTGTGATGTGTCTAGCTATGGACTTATTTTTACTTACTATAATTGGAATTCACTGAGCTTCTTGAATTACGGTTAAGGAGAATTCTCAGCCATTATCTTTTCAAATGTGGTATCTGTCCTCCTTTCTTCTTTGGAGACCCCGACTGAATTCCCTTGTTCTTAGATCTGTACCTCTTACTTCTTACCAGTTTTTCTGTTTGTTTCTCTGGGCTACATATTATGGAGAACTTGTTTTGATTTTTACACCTGCTCCTGAGCTTCTGTTAACTTCTCCACCGACTTTTTAACTTTGGCTATCACATCTTTTAATGGCAGAAGTTCTATTTAATTCAAGTGATTCAAAATCACTTGATGAAAACTTCTTGTACCCTGCTTAGGCATAGCTTACGTATTTCACTAAACATAATCAGAATTCTCTCACAGGCCACCTCTTTTGTGGATTTGCACACACATGTGCACGCGGGTGTGTGTATATATCTGCTTTTCTCCCTCAAGCTAACTTGTTTTTTTGTGGATTTTTTTTTCAATTTTATTTTATTTTTTTCAGCGTTCCAAGATTCATTGTTCATGCATCACACCCAGGGCTCCATGCAATACGTGCCCTCCTTATTACCCACCACCAGGCTCTCCCATCCCTCCACCCACCTCTCCTCCAAAACCCTATTTGTTTCTCAGAGTCCACAGTCTCTCATGGTTCATCTCCCCTCCGATTTCCCCCAGTTCATTTTTCCTTTCCTTCTCCTAATGTCCTCCAGGTTATTCCTTATGAAGGTAATTTGTTTTTAACATGCATCCTCATCACCGATTCCAGACTATTACCCTTGGATAATCTCTAAGAACCAATGGGGAACTAGACAAAAGCTACATTGCTCCAGAGGGCATTCGAATTCGCTTCTGCTTGGCACCTGAGGGAAATTCTAGTCCAGGACTACCCTAATCCTTGTTTGAGCCTTGAGTTCGGGGTCTGTCTTGGACGCAAGATCTCACAGAAGGCCTGGATTCCTCTGGTTCATCCTCAGCTATGGGTCCTGGCTTATTGAGGGGAGAATCTCCCGTTAGACTTCCCATCTCGTGTGAGGGAGGGACTTATGTCCCTTTTGTGACCAAAATTCTTTCCAGTGCAAGCTCAAGTCTAATGGGAGCAACAGATCTCTGGACATAAGTGGTTTCTGTGCTCATTTATCTCCAGAGTTCCTTTCCTTCTGGTTATTTCTCTCTTCTTAGCTCCTCCTGCTTTTAAGAAAGATGTGTCTGTGTTTTATTTTTTTAACATTTTACCAGGTGACTTTAGGTTTGTTTTTGTTTTGTTATCAAGAGGGCCTTGCCCAAATACCCTAGTTGATCATTATGGAGACTCTGAAGTCTCATGGTTTCCTCTGACACTTTATTTCTGTCCACTCTGACTTTTGGAGGGTGGATATTCTTCAATTTTTGGTCTGCTGATGGCCATTTATCTGCCAGTGCTGTGCTCTGTATGTGTGTGTGCATGTGTGTGTGTGTAGAACACCTATAACGTGAGAGAATGAAGCTCTTCTGTACCAGTACTTTAGTGTTTAGAATTAGTTCTTACAACTTCAGGAGATGGTGTGGTGGTGGTAGCTATTGTTTTCCCCATTTTTTATATAAGGGGAAAGTGAGGTTCAGTAACTTTACCAAGATCCTAAGACCAGCAAGTGGCCAAGCCATAGGCAAGATCTGATACCACAGCCTGGGCTCTTAACCATTTCATTCTGGAAGTTCCCCATTTGTAGCAATTTAGCAAGTGACCACCATCAAAATCATTAGAAATGTCATCACAGAACTCAATTTTGGCTCCACATACACAGAAACAATTTTGACCCCATATGCACGGATGCTGTAATCCTCATGGGTTTGCTAGTCAAAGCCACACTCTTATCTGTCCTTAGCTTGTGTCTTCATGTCTCACCTCCCCACAATCACACAGACACTGACAGATCTTCAGCCCAGGCAGTACCATTTCCACCTTTTTTTTTTTTTTCCTTTTTCCTTCCCCCTACACATTTAATGCCAAAGGAGGCAATAGGCTCCTTTACTGAGTTGGCCATCATGTTGCGATCTTGTCTCCCCTAATCTGGTTTTTAAACAATAAAAAGCTATTGAGGGTATGCATTTTCCTCTTTGTGACTTTGGCCATTCCTGTGGGGTTTTATGAAATTTTACTGTTGAGTGGATAAAGATGTGGGCTTTAGAACTAGGATGTCTGGTTGGGGAGACAAGATCGCAACATGATGGCCAGCTCAAGTTCTGATTCTGCCACTCGACACCTATACGACCTTGGGCAAGCTATTTGACCTTTATGTGTCCCCGTTTGCTCACCTGAAATATAGAGTAATAACGTCTCCCTCATAGTGTTGTGAGGATTAAGTGTAAAGTAGTCTTAAAAAAGTGACACACAGGTAACAATTGAGTGCTTCTTCCTACTAAAAGTTTCATTATTTCTGAACAGTCTGACTTTAGAGGTTTTTTGTTGTTCTGAACCAAGAATTTTGTTAAAATTTTTATATGTGCATCTTTTTACTTATTTCCAGTCTTATTGCATATTCAAAGTCTTAAAAGGCTTTCAGGAATCTAATACCTAAATAAGTTTTGTTCCAGAGGTATTTGAGAATGTCTATTTTCAGAAGACTACAAAGTTAGCAGTATGCCTATAGATCACTATTAAATCCTCTTTGTTCATGTTAATTTTTTATATTCTTTAATCTACTAGAGCTGAAAATCAGAAATTCTCCACCACGTCTCTAAGTACAGGTGGTCTGGATTTAGGTCTGTCTTTGCTTTTCCGTCTCTCTTTTAAATACTGCTCTCTAATTGGTGGATTTTTCTCCTCTCTGCTCAGGGAAATATTTTCCTCTTCAGTTATTCTTTTTCTACTCGTTTCTTGCTATTCTCTCAGAACACCTGAGAGCCAAACTTGGCTTAAAATTAGGAAGGTCTGTGTAGCCGCTGGAGGAACCCAAGATGGAGGGAGCAAGCGGTAGGGGGATTGACATCAGCAGGGATGGGGAATGTCTCGTCGAAGTAAACGAAGTGAGGAGGTGGTGGAAACTGGTGCTGCTAAGCTTCTTGCTCTTGCTGATTTTTCAACCATAGTAATCTACCTCTGGTTTCAAATAATACAGCATTTTTGCCCTTTCTCCTTGAAGCCTGAGGAGGAGGCCCGAAGAACCAACGGGGAAAGAAGATGGGCGCGAGGAGACAAGAAGAGGTAAGAACGCTTTCTCAGACCATATTGGTCAAGGGAGAGCTAGCTCTTCAGAGTTCGTGTCACTAAAAACCTTGCCCAGGTTGTGTTCCCCAAGCTCAGGAGCAGCGTGCCTGCTCATTCTGGGGCTGGCCTGAGAATTTTCCCTCCGTGCGCTCTACCTACGAGGGTAGCTAGGCAGCAAGGAGATGAAAGTTCTGGCGGATGTGACTGTGTCTTGCAACTCTTTGTCTCTTTCTGCCTACACGGAGCAAAGCAGCTTTCCTGTGGGGATTCAGCTTCAAAAGCAAAGCGTTCTTGTCTCTGCTTTTCGGCCTACATTATTAGCAGTAACGGAGTGGCTCTGTTTTCTAAGGCTACAAAATCAAGGGAGGGTCACCTCCGCATTTAACTGCCAGTGCGGGGCCGCTCCCTCGAGTGCCTTCCCCTTGAATCCAAGGACTTTCAAGGTTGCTTGGTGTGGGGTGAGGGGGGTGCGGAGGCGGGTGGGGTTGGTACTGCACCCGGAGAAGGAGTTGATTCTACTGACTGACTTTGTCTGGTGCAGCCCTGAACTTGTAACTTGTATTCCTGTGTGGACACTGGTTTTTATTTAACAATGCCATCCTTGGTAACCGCACCCTTCCTCCACCCAGCGCTGGATTTGGGTTTTGAAACTGTTGTTCCAGGAGCAGGGATGGGTTTCTTTCTTTCTTTCTTTCTTTCTTTCTTTCTTTCTTTCTTTCTTTCTTTCTTTCTTTCTTTCTTTCTTTCTTTCTTTCTTAAGATTTTATTTATTTATTTGACAAATAGAGACCACAAGTAGGCAGAGAGGCAGGCAGAGAGAGAGGAGGAAGCAGGCTCTCTGCTCTGCCAAGCAGAGAGCCTGATGGGGGGGCTTGATCCCAGAACTCTGGGATCATGACCTGAGCCAAAGGCAGAGGCTTTAACCCACTGAGCCACCCAGGCGCCCCAGGGATGGGTTTCTTTTGACTTTGCAATTAGAATATATTTGGAAAAACAATAAGCTAATGGAGGAGAAAAAATCTTGACTCTCCTGTCCTTTCACCTGCCCAAATCTTATCTGTTCAAGACAAAATTAAATACCACTCCAGTCTTATCCCAGGTCTTAATTTCCCATTACGCTATGCAACGAATTTCAAGGAATTCCTCACAGACTGCCTTTGTAGCTACTAATGAGCATGTTTTATTTTACTTGGTTCTGTATATGCCCTTGGGGAAACAGAGTACCTAGCTGAATTAGCTTTTATAAAATAGTTGCTTAATAACATTGCATAACTGAGTGATGACGACTCTCCTGATTCCGCTTCTGATCTCCAGCTACGATTCTGACACCAATTCTGATGTGTTTGTGTTTTCTTAACACACCACCAAGCAATTCTCTGACACCAGTGGGGTGTCTTACAATTGATCTCCATTCTGACACTACCTGGAGATAGTGTCAGATCCCACAGATGGGAAGGCTCCACCCTTCAAGACTCTCCCCACTGGTGCCCAGCTTCAGTCACCAGTTGTGGTCCAGGTTGTCACTTGGGCTACTGAAGAGCTGTGGATAGGAGGTTTCAACAATCCCTGCCTTGGGTTTGACTGATTGGCTAGAACAGCTTCTGGAACTCAGAGAAGGATTTTAGTAGATCACTGTTTATTATTATAAAAGGCTATATAACTCAGGAACAGCCAGGTAAAAGAGAAGTAGGGCAAAGTCGGGGGAAAGGGTAGGTAGCTTCCATGCCCTCTCTACGCACACCACTTTCTCGGCATCTCCAACTGTTCACCAACTGGGAAGCTCTCCAGACCCTCTCCTTTTGGTTTTTTACAGAGGCTTCATCACACAGGTATAGCTAATTAAATCCTTGGCCATTGGGGGTCTCGATCTCCAGCCTCTCCCCTTCCAGGAGGTGTGTATTGGGGAGGGGTGGTACAGTAGGGCTGAAAATTCCAACCCTCTAATAGCTTGGTTGGCTCTGCTGGTGACCAGCCCCCTTGTGTTGGTGCTTTCCTGGAGTCTCTTTGTTAACCTAACAAAAGCTACCTTTATTGGTCTCATCACATGGGAGTCCAAGGGTTTTGACCCTCAACAGAGTAGGTATAGATGGAACATACTTCAACACCATAAAGGCCATATATGAAAGACCCCCTGCTAGTATCCTTTTCAATGGGGAAAAACAGTTTTCCCTCTATGGTCAAGGAACAAGAATGTCCACTCTTACCACTGCTATTCCACACAGTACTGGAAGTGTTAGCCTCCGTTATCAGACAACAACAACAACAACAAAAACAAAAGGCATCCAAATTAGCATGGAAGAGGTCAGACTTTCACTATTTGCGAATGAAATGATAGTCTATGTAGAAAACCTGAAAGACTCCACCAAAAAATTGCTAGAACTAATACATGAATCCAGCAAAGTTGCAAGATATAAGATCAATATACAGAAGACTGTTGCATTTCTATTCACCAATAATGAAGCAGCATAAAAAGAAGTCAAAGAAGTGATCCCGTTTATAATTGTACCCAAAACAATAAGATACCTAGGAATAAATCTAACCAGAGAAATAAAAGATCTGTACTCTGAAAACCATAGAACACTTATGAAAGAAGTTAAAGAGGACATAAAGAAAGGGAAAAACATTCCATGCTCTTGGATTGGAAGAACAAACATTGTTAAAATGTCTGTGCTACCCAAAGCAATCTACGTATTTCATGCAATCCCCATCAAAATACCCCAGGGGCGCCTGGGTGGCTCAGTGGGTTAAGCCTCTGCCTTCGGCTCAGGTCATGATCTCAGGGTCCTAGGATCCAGCCCCGGCATCGGGCTCTCTGCTCAGCAGGAAGCCTGCTTGCCCCTCTCTCTGCCTGACCCTCTGCCTACTTGTGATCTCTGTCTGTCAAATACGCAAATAAAAAAACCTTAAAAAAAATAAAACCTCAGCATTTTTCACAGCGCTAGAACAAACCATCCTAAAATTTCTATATAAAATTTGCTATAAATCACAGTATCACAGAGATCACATGAGAAGTGTTGTTGGTGCTTTTTTGTAAAGTGTTGTCCCCACTTGAGCTAAGCAGCCACTGAGCAAAATCGGATATTTCCATTAGCTTCCCTCGTAGGGCTTCTGTGCGCATGCTGAAATCTTTTTTTTTTTTTTTTTTTTAAATAAATGATTCGGGATACCTTTCTCAAGTGTCAGAGGGTTTTGGAGGAGGGACTGCAGTATTTGCCTCTGCCACTCTCCCTTTTCTCTTTCCTGTGGTTTCCCCTTTATGGCATGTTAAGTTGTAGCTACTGACAGTGTATAGTCATTTCCTATGGGCCCAAGAGCCATTCTTTCACTTGACCATCTGTCTCCGCCTTTTCTTTATTTCTAGTTTAACTCTAGTTTAATTCTAGTTTAACTCAAAGGTCTTCAGTGCCAGTGTCCTACAGCTCCCAATAATAACCAGATAATCATCTGATCAAATTAATAGATGGTCCTCTCTTATAGAGTCATTTCTACTATCATATATGGGATGAAGTTTTTTCCTTCCCTTAGGCAATGACCTGGAAATCTTGTTCAGGTCTCTACTGGTTAATCGCTCCACCAGGATTCTGAGTATGGTCAATAGGCCTTGTACCATTATATACACTACACGCCATGGAGAATGCAGAGAAGGCTTGTTCCCTGAAGGACTGTCCAGTCTAAGTGATTAGGCAACATACACCCGTATGCAATGCTGAGTGGTATGGCATGGTCGTATATAAATCAATATTATCAACTGCTCCTAAGAAACTCTTCATCAGTATTCACTATGCCTTAAGTCTTCATGAAGAACAAACTGGGGTTGGGAGAGGGATAGTCTCTACTGTCTTCCCGTGTGTATAGGAAGCCAACGTCGAGGGGAAGGTGGAGGCAGAAAGACACGAGGGCGTAGAAGGGTCCCTTTCGGTAGACCATGAATGAATGGGGAAGAGGAGATGCACACCAGCAGGCAGGGGGATGACCCAGTGAATTTGGGGCATTAATATTGCTTCAGTGTTAACTGAGTCCACAGGATGATGGTGCCTGAGGACACTTGGGTTAAAATCTAATTTCTACTCCTTTCTTTCCATTCCTGCTGCCACCACTGAAAAGCAGGCATTTACCATTTCACACCTCCACTCTCCTCTCCATAACACGCTCTCTACCGGTCTCTCTGTCAGCCCCAATCAGTTCTGGTCCACTGCCAAGCTGGTCCCTCTAAAATGCTGTTTTTGTCATAGTGTTAGAGACTCTTGAATAGGAGGTGGAGACACTCATTGGAGCTTGAGGGCAGAAGAGATGGAGTGAAGGATGGGACAGGGATGATTGGGGGAGCAGGAGACCTTTTCCCTCCTGTTCTCCAATCCCTTCTTCACTATTAATTCACTAACATATAAAAGGGAATTTGACTTTCATGAAAATCCTGGCATGCTAGTTGAGTTTGACCCCTCCTTTGTTGTTGTTGTTTTTAACCTCATTAAAAATATGCAATAGCACTGGGAGAAATCTTGAACTAATGCTATTTAACAGCCAACCTTCTTAATTAAGGCAGACCCTTACTAGAAATTGGTAGGAAAGTTTCGTCTGTCCACAGATTTTCAAATAGGAGTCTCATCCCTATCACAGATGTCTAAGTTTGGCTATGCTTGAAGCGGATCGTGAGACAAGGATTCAGGTGCATGTATTTTATAAAAGGAAAAAAAGAACAAGGTGGGGGGTATAAGGAAGGGAAAGAGGCAAAGCATGAAATGTACTTTCAGGTAAAGTGTAGCTATTTGATGGGGTAGGAGAGGGATAGTCTGGAGCGTAAATGATACTGTCTTTGTTGATAGCAGTGGGGAGGTGGGAATTGTAGCCTTCTGGGAAAGATAGTTGCCTTTGGTTGAAGGCAAGTTTCCATAAATGGCATGCCTATGAGCTATTATCAGCCAACACTCATAGCAGCTGAGAGAACTGGGTACACAGTCCTGTCAAAATGATTTGGGTGGGACACTAACAGTATCAACTGAAGTCTACCCTGTTCAGATTCATTGCATCTCACATTAAATTCATTTCATTAAAGCATAGATTCTCCATGATTTTGGTTGGTTACGGCATATAAGAGGAGAATTAGTGGAAATAGGATAGCACCATGGATCAGCTAGTCCTGAAGTCACAACTACTACTCATCCTCTCCTTTTTTTTTTTTTTTTTTTTTCATTCATTTTAGATTCTTCGTACTCTCAGCTATTCTTTCTTCTGGTCTAGATGTCTTGTTTGATGGGATGACCGAAACTCTCATCCTTGAGGGGTCTGAGCCCAAGAATCAAGCTCATGTTTTTCTTCTTTTGTTTATTAGATAATCTTAGGGAACTCGCACCATAAGGTCTAAGTGTGAGCCAAGGGAGGGGCTCGGTGCATTACTGGTAGGTGTCATGGGAATCTGAGCTACCTGTTTTTGCAGATTCTTTGTGATCTTTAGGCCTGCTTTGGCCTGATCCCAGCTGTCCCACTTTGGTTTTATGGTGGGTTGCTTCTGAGCCTGCGTGGGTCATGATGGGCATTCATGGTACATGGTAACTTGATACTCCCTGATATGATGCTTGATCTCCAGCATGCCAGGAGCTATTTTTCAAATAGTGATTAATTCCCTCTACTCCCTATACGTGTAGAACCCTAATTATCTGTGTTGTGTTCTCTTCTTGGAGATTGCCCACGACTCCATAAGGTAACTTTGGCTACCCCTAGTACCATGAAATCTGCCCAGTAGTGTGGCCCAAGTGTCAGAGTTTCTTTTACTATGGTCTGAACTCACTACTGATTCCTTTCTTACTCTGGGTGCCATTCAAAACTGCAAGCCTTCAAAATCATTTGATAAGTGAGTCAGAGCAGTATTCTCAAGTATGGATGATGTCACCCACAAAAATCCAAAAGGGCTATCAAGCATTGGGTGTAGGAGGTACAAGGTAAAACAAATTGTCCTTTACTTTGGAGGTGCTATCCTGGACGGGTCCAGAGCTTTGGATCCCAAAACTTTGGAGAGAACAAGACTCTGAATGTTCATAGGGTTCCTATCTCTCCCCATAAACCTCATATATCTTACAAAGACATCAAGAATACTTGCCAATTGTATAGCTCATAAAGATCCATTAACATGATGTCATCAATATGGTAGATCAATGCGATGTTCTGCAGAATGTCCAGATGTTTTGGGTTACTTTGGGAATATGATGCACCAGAGAGTAGGAGAGTTAAGAATTGAGGACAAGACCACACATGTACATTGTTGGCCATCACATGGGCAAGATTCTGATCTTTCCTCTTGAGAGATACGAGAAAGAATGCATTGCTGGACCAATACCTGCATGCCTCATTCTGTAGGCTGAATTGATTTTGTCTAGTACAGATGACCACATCTGGAACAATAACTGCAGTTGAGGCTACTGTTTGATTGAACTTATGGCCGTCTACTGCTATCCACCATGATGGACCAGGTTTTTGTAAGAGACATACTGGTAAATTAGAAAATCAGTGAGGTTGTTGGTCATCACCACTGTTCTACTTAAGTCTAAGAGTAGCCCTAGCCTAATTATCTCTGGAAGCAATATTGGTTTTTAATTTATTCGTTTTTCTAAAGATAGGTTTGCTTTTAGGGGCTCTCATTTGACCTTTCCTACTATGATTCTTCTACTGTTTAAGGAACGAATGTCCAAAGTGGGAGGTTTATAAACTAGTATGTCCATTCCATTTACTCATTTAGGAATTGCAGAAATGACCACCATGGACCCAGTGGACCCATTGTGAGTTGGATAGGATTAGGTTTGAAATGCATTTATTACCCAATGCCAAATACCTCGACTCTAGCAGGAGGTCTGAAGAGTGTTTCAATCTTCTGGGAATCAAAGACCCTGTGTACAGCAAACCTTTAGAGATATAGGTCCTCTACTTCTTCCCAATATATGGTTATCTGAGTACATGACCACAGGCCTCTTTCAGGAAAGACTTTGGGAATCATTACTATGTACATTTGTTGTGGTATTAAAGCATTGTTTCCTCTCTATATAATTTTTACATTATTTAAAACTTACAGAAAATTTGGAAGAATACAAAAAATGTCTGGCTATCTTTTATCCAGATCCCTCATATGTTAACTACATTAGATGTATCCTTTTCTCTGTACATAGATGGATGTGGTGTGTGTGTGTGTGTGTGTGTTGTATACATACGGACTAACCTGAAACATGAGTGCCTTTTATTTCTAAACACTTTAGTGTATGTTTTCTAAAAACAAGGAATTCTTATAACTAACCGTACTACGATGATCAAACTCAGAAAATTAACATTGATATGATACTCTTATCTAAACTTGCTAGGGCTGTAGAATTCATCCTGCTAGAGTTTTGGTGTTCTTACAATTGATTCCTGAGCTTGGGGGCAGAGAGACCACAAAACAAAACAGCATAAGGGCTTTGGAAGGTAGGATCGGGTGTCGGTCATGGTCTAATTTCAGAGGATTCATGACTAGGTCTCTGGTCAGTGCATGGCTCCAAGATCTCAGCACCCCCAGGAACTACAGATTAGATGCTGGCTGAAAAGCCTCCCAGAGCTGGCAAACTCCTCATAGTGGACTCTGGCTCCCCATGTAATGTTACCGCCACACCCCTCCCCAACTAGTAGTCCTTCAGCCAGGCTGAAATCCTCAGTGTCTGGCCTATTGCCATGTGTGTTACTGAGTGATTTCTTCTTTCATGCTGCTCTTTCTTTCCAGAGTAGCTTGATTCCCCTCTGGCCCTCCCCTCCCTGCCCCTCTTCCACCACCACCCCACCACCAACCCCCGCAATCTCCCGGCCCAGCAGGCATCTGAAATCCACTGTGTTTTTAAGCCAGAAACAAATGGACCTACCTGTGGTTTTTTAAAGGCATCATTCCTAGCTGGGCTACATCTCGCCCACTGGATTGTAAGCTTTGTGGTCCATCGTTTTCCTGCAGACGTAAGAGTTGAGCAGAACGGTCTTCCTTCCACCTAGCCAGATCCCAGCTTGCTCAGTTTCTCTTAAGTTTTTTTAAAAAATAAGACTATATTTGGTGCCCCTGGGTCGCTCAGTGGGTTGGGTCTCTGCCTTCAGCTCAGGTCATGATCTCAGGGTCCTGGGATCGAGCCCCACATCTGGCTCCCTATTCATCAGGGAGCCTGCTTCCCCCTCTCTTCTGCCTGCCTCTCTGCCTACTTGTGATCTCTCTCTCTCTCTGTCAAATAAATAAAATCTTAAAAAAAATAGGACTATATTTAATTGATTATATGGATATAGTATTTGGTCAAATTGTCCTTCCCCATTCACATTTGCAACACGTAATTTTTTTTTTTTTTTTTTTTTTACTTCTAAATCTGTTCCTTTGGATATTTACTTTCATATTTCTAGGTGATATGTTTATACTATTTCCTGTTTAAGTTTGGAATATTGTTGGCTCCAGACTTAAAAATGAGGATTTATATCCTTCTTCACCACCAACCATCACTATTATTCCCGTTCCTTCCTTCCTTTGTCATCTTAATAAATTTATACCATGCCTTTTGATTAGTCTAATGTTCAGGGTTTTAATTATTAGGCCTGTGGAAATGTTACTTGGGACAAACGATGCAGTGTTCTATGATTACATTTTCACTCTGTATAACTGCTTTCCCTTAAGGTTAATATTTGTTATTTATTTATTTGAGAGAGAGTGAGAGTGCAGGCAAGGGGAGGGTCAGAGGAGAAGATGAAGCAAACTTCCTGCTGAGCATAGAGCCTGAAGTGGGACTCAGTCCTGGAACTCCATGATCGTGACCTAAGCTGAGGCAGATGTTTAACAGACTGAGTACCCCTCTTCCCCCTCACCCCCCTCCAGGGTGCTGAGCAGCACTTTTTTTTTTTTTTTTTTTTTAGAGTTGAATGGATGTGAAATCTTTTCTGAGCTTGTCTGAAGATAGTAACTATACAAATTTAGACTTTTGTTTTTTTCCTAGCTCCCTGTATGATCTCTTGTTCTTCCAAGTCTCTTCTTGCTTGACTGACTCACTTTCTTTCACATGGAAGTCTTCCTGAAGTTTTCTGCTGATTCTTGGGCTATCTCTTCCTATTTATGAGTGAAATCTGTCAGATCTGTCAGAAGCTCTATTGGCGAGTTGTACTTTTTGACTCTCCGTCTCCTTAGGTCTTTTCTATGGAGTGGCCATTTTCTCCTAGAGGACAAGGTTAATCTCTTGCCTTTAGGACATTGGCTGCTAGGGATCTTGGAGATTTGAGACAAGGGGACTGAGGTATCTGATCTGATATGAAGATTTGCATGAAATATACCTGGTGTCGTAATGCTACCCCTTAGCTCCGCTGTGCTTGGTGTGCCTGAGTTCAGTGTGTCAGACCCCACAGAGGAGGGAGGGACAGTCGCATGTGGTCAGTAATGAGGATGGGGTCAGGCTGCTGCCCTTAACATTCAACCTATTCAAAGCACTCCTGTCTTCAATTCTACCATGCCATAATTTTGAGAGATACTTGCCTCCACTTTCCTGTGTGTGAGTGTGTGTGTATAAAGATTTTACTAATTTTTTAAGAAAATTTTATTTATTTATTTGACAGGATCACAAGTAGGTAGAGAGGCAGCCAGAGAGAGAGGAGGAAGCAGGTTCCCCGCCGAGCAGAGAGCCCAATGCGGGGCTCAATGCGGGACTCGATCCCAGGACCCTCAGTCCACGACCTGAGCCGAAGGCAGAGGCTTTAACCCACTGAGCCACCCAGGAGCCCCAGATTTTACTAATTTTTTGAGAGAGAGAAAGAGAGTGAGGTAGCATGAATGGGGAAGGGCAGAGGGAGCAGTAGACTCCCTGCTGAGCAGGGAGCCCAATACAGGATTTGATCCCAGGACCCCGGGAACATGACTTGAGCCAAAGGCAGACGCTTAACTGACTGAGCCACCCAGGTGCCCCCTGAGTGTATTTTTGAGGGCAGTAGTCCTGCAAAGAGGATTGGCTTGCTTCTGGGTTCCTCCCTTATCAAGGTCACATTTCAACTAAGTCAGAGACTATTTCTACAAAAATTCTGTGGCTATTATCTCTCCTTTCTTTGTCATCATTATTTTGTGCCATTTAAAAAATTCCCTATATTATGATTTTAGGCAATATCAGGAAGGAAGGAATGTGTTCAGTTTGCCATATTTAACTGGAAGCTGCTTTTCCCTGACACTTTTCTGTGAGATTCCATTCCAGATGAATCTTTCCTTTTTCTAAGCTCTGAGTACTTACTGTGTACATTAATTTTGCACTCATATACTCTTAAGGTTTTCTTACAGTTCTGTGCATGGGAGCTTACTTCTAGATTTTCTCTTTTATGACAAAATACTAAATTGACTTAAATGATTTTTAAATTTCAGGAAGTAGGGATTTTTGTCTAAGTAACCAAATTTTAAAAATAATGAGATTAGGATTTGACAAACTTCATACAGTGGTGTGGCAGTTCCCCTAGGCTCTCGACTTAGTTCACGGCTACTTCTGTTTCATAGTAATGAAAACTTGTCTGCAAATCAAGTATTTTACACTTAGAATCACATTTTTTCTTTCTTTTAAAAAAGATTTTTATTTATTTATTAGAGAGATGAGCAGGGAGGAGGGGCAGTGGGAAAGAAAGAGACAGAGAGAGAGAGAGAGAGAGAGAAGCAGTCTCCCCACTGAGCAAGGAGCCCAATGTGGTGCTTGATCCCAGGACCTGCAGATCATGACCTGAGTCAAAGGCAGATGCTTAACTGACCGAGACACCCAGGCACCCCTAGAGTCATATTTTCTAAGTCTTAACAGAGGAGTATCTTTATATAAAGCAGATTATCAACCTCATTTTATACAAAAATCTAGATTTTCATGTGTGATCTTTTTGTTAATATATACTTAGACTAACCAATGTTATGCCAGTGTTTGTGGGGTACAGAGAAGCCTTTGAGAGTGGGAACATGTCTTTACCTAACTGGGGGATTGTATCAGATTCCTGTTACTGCATAACAACCCACCCCCAGGCCTAGTGGTCTTAAACATTCAAACAACAACGTTTAAACCCTCACGCAGTTGCATTTAGCGGGCGGGTGAGCTGGGAGGTAGATGCCAGGTGCTGGGAGCACTTGAGACAATCAATGCCTGTCTTGCCCCAAATCTGGGGACCCTCACAGCATGGTGGCCTTGGTCTTGCAAGCCAGCAAGTTGCAAAGTGCAGTCACTTCTCCAGCCTCCGCTTGCATCACATTTGCTGATGTTCCATTGGCTGAAGCAAGTTGCGTGGCCATGGCCAGAGTCAATGTGGGAAGGGACTAGCAAAGTATGGATACTAGAAGGTGTGATTCATTGGAGGTCATTACTATAAGAACCTTCCACGGGATGCAGAATATATGTGTGTGTTATCAACATAATTCACGTATCACTAGAGATCACTATAAATCTTCTAGCTTATCTATGTAATATAAATACAATTCCCTGGAATTGCTACCTTTATTTTAGTATGATGGGGAGGACTGATCTATGGCCTGCAAGTCCCAACCCACTGAGAGGATGTGGACTTAGTGCTGAAAGACACAGCCCATTTCCAGTGCTGCAGCCGTGCCCGTGCCTCACCAGGGCAGTGGTGTGTGCCGGGCTATAATCCAGTGTGGGCCATCTGATGCTCCAGTCAGCTGCATTTCCTGGTCCCTACATTACATCACTGTTCTCATCAGCTTGAGTGGCACTATACTGAGCCCCACCAGGCTTCAGGGCCCTGGGACCTACAGCTGCCTTGTGGGTGTGGGGTGGGACGTGTTTGGAAGAGTCCAAACAAGGACCCTCTAGAGCGCTGGGTCCAGGGCCAGAATCTCCAGACTGATGGCAGTATTCTGGAGCGGGTGAGATTTAGCTCTTCCTTGGGAAACTCACTACCAGATTATAGTGAAAGCAAGTTTTCTCATCGAATTTTGTTAGATGGTCACTTTTTAGTAAATGGAAACAAAAGCTCCTCTTGTGTAATCTGTCGAAGGTTATTTTTTTCTTTTATTTTTGATCCCTGATCTATATGCCCCAGTCCCTACAAGAGTGCTTGATGGCTAAGTTAAGTGAATACCTAGTCCAGCATCAGGATTCAGTTAACTATGTCTGTTAACACCAGTTAACCATGCTTTTACTGGAGGCCTAGAGTCTACTGAACCAGTGTAGCACCCACAACCATTTAGAGATCAAAGT
This sequence comes from Lontra canadensis, assembly GCF_010015895.1. Classification (NCBI taxonomy): domain Eukaryota; kingdom Metazoa; phylum Chordata; class Mammalia; order Carnivora; family Mustelidae; genus Lontra; species Lontra canadensis. The sequence continues at coordinate 39,014 of NW_022631260.1, read as the reverse complement.
CAGGGCACCACCTTTACATTAAATGAGCCATATTTAATATAAAATTGAATAATATATTTTATGGAAATGAGTGTATCCAAAATATTGTGTTGATATTGAAACTAGCTACTTTTTGATTGCCCAATAGCCGCATGTGCCCACCATATTGGACAGCATAGCTCCAGATTCTTAAGACCTATTCATTTTAAGGGTTGGGAATGCCTCTAATCCAGTTTAGCCACGACATATATGTTGGATACTACTACTTTCACTAATGAGAGCCCAATTCGAACATCTATTTGTGTTAGCAAAATGTCTGATACCGATGAGAAAGGAATAGCTGAAAATCTGGTAGTAGCTACTTGGGGAATAGACTTTTTTGAAGGATTGTTCAGCTAACGGTGACTGGGATGTGTCCTGACCAGCACGGCTAACTACCCCCTGAGTGGGAGCAACAGTGTAGAGTTTATTCTAATAGACAGTATTTGGAACATAATTTTATATTGCCATTCCTTTGGAAACAGATCTAAAGAGCTCTGAGACAGAGCTTCAAGAATTTTGTACATATACGAACACAAATATTCTAAAATTATGTGTGCACACATGAAACATACACACTTAAAGTCATGCTCTCTTCAGTGTCTAAAGCTAAAACTCTTCCCCATAAATTAAAAAAAATTAAAAAAAAATGCTAGCATCAGGGAGCCAGCATTAGCACGGCCTATGAAGGTAAAAGCAGAGTAATGTTTTGAGATGCTCACTTGGATTTTGCTTGCTGCATATTTTTTTTCCTCTCCTGAATTCTAATTAGGTAGCTAGACCCCTACTCTTTTCTGCCTGAGGGATTTTTGCAGGACCAAAAAGCAGAAGCTGCTTGAAGTCAATTCCTCTTCCTCCCTTTTTCATAACATGCCAAGCTTCTTGAAAAGAGGATGCAGGGGATCCCAGAGGTGAAGGGCGAGGGCAGGAGCGGTGCTCTGTGGCATTGCCCCGGGAAGACGGACAGCTCAGGCAGGCTAGGTCCCAGGCAACGAGGGTTTTTAGTCTTGGCGAAGATGCTCTCGCTTTGGTGATAAACAATGTGGATTAGTAAGTAGAGAGGCACTGGGAAAGCCTAGGTGGTGTATAAAACTCCCATGAACTTGGTCCAACCTCACGTGGTGGGAATAAGGGGAAGGAAACTCCGGGAAGGACTGAGACTGAATCATGGCTAAGTAGTATTTCTCTAAATCTAAGGATTTAGAGAAATGAGTGCTTCTTTTGCACACCTGAGTTTGGATGGAGTCGTCCTGATACAGATGACTGTGTAGACACATCAAGAAACTTAGGTCAAATAATTGGATGTTTTTTCTTTGGTGTCGTCACCCCCTAGTCCAGTGGATCATAAATGGATGCCAGCCCAGTTGCTAATTACTAACATGAACTTAGCACTGAGTCTAGAAATGGGAAGTCAGTGCATAAGCATGGTTCTGCCTTGAGCAAGTCCTTCTACTCTTCGGGGCCTTGGCTCCTTCTGAGGCCTCCAAGATTCCATGAGACGTTCATGGGGCTCTTTCTCTAAAGAGCACTGGGCAGGAGCTACAGCATAGAGGGAATCAGCATGTCTAGGTTTATAGGCAGGGGCTACTGCTGAAATTTTCCAGTTTCCTGCAGATTTTCCTAATTTCAAAATCAAATTGAAAAAGCACTTCATAGAGAAAACAGTTCAACAGACTTAAACTCACATGTCATTAAAGGTTTGTGTGAGGCCGCATGTAAACCCTTCAGCTGGAAGGCTCTGGCTTTTGTATCATGAGAAGCTTGCCATATCCTGGCTCTTGGATTCAGTTCCCGTTGGGTGTTTTCCTCAAGTCAGGTCTGCAACTGGGTGCCAGGTCCTGAGGGTTGGAAATCCATGTCACTTCTCCTAAAATGACTATTGGATCTCCTTTCTTTGTAACTTGTATTTTCTCTGACTTGGGAAAATCAGTGGCCAGAACTTGACTCGCAGCCCTATGGTATGAAGGATCTTGACTTGATGCTACTAGCTGAACGAACGGTTGAGCTAGGTAGACAGTCAGGCCACCAGAATCTGGGGTTCACTGCTATTTTTCTAGTAAGTGGCTCTCCAGTGGCGGTTTTCATGGTTTTTGAATGCATCCCTTTTTACTCCTCATTTTGTCACCCAAGTTAGAAATATTTCCAAATAACCACTAGCATTGGACTAGATACAACCTTTAACTCTGATAAACTTCAGGCCCTGAGGACTGTTAATCTTTGCAACTCGATGCCCTAGAATTTGCTGGTTTTTAAAGATTTTGCAAATGTAGTCATGGTAATTTTCTAAGAGTGGGAAGGGTATTGCAGTGGGTAACACACAATTTTTTTTGACAGGAAATACGTGTGAACAGTTATGAAGAGCTTATGCTGTGTATCGAGCATCATGTTAGATGTTTGACTTGGACCACTTCCTTCAAGCTCATGATACCAGGGAGATCCTTATCTCTCTTCCTTGGCACCCAGGGAAAGAGGATGGAGAACCTGGGTATCTCAGCTTCAATCACACAGCTCAAGTGGCAAAGCTGGGTTTAGCCCAATGCCATCTGCCTTCATGTTTATTCTCCCCGATTCCTTTATGTTCTCCCTCTCCCTCATATATCTAGATCCCCACACACACATACAGAGATTATCTGTACATAAAGCAGCCGTGTGTACACACTCTGTATGTGGATAAAATGATTCAGTCCTTCAGATATTTACTGACTGATGCTACTCTATGCCAGCTGCTGTTCCAGGTCCCGGGTGAGAAGCGACAGATAGGAGAAGATCAAGTCATTGCCATCAGTGGGGAGAGGTGGGACATAGGTCAATAAGGTTATTCCTGAAAAATGAGTACAATGAAGAAAATAAAATCAGTCCTGTGTTGGGATGAAGTCCTGCGAGGGGGTTTAATACTACAGTTGTGGAATGCCTCTTTGAGAGGATGGCATTTGAGCTCAGACCTCAATGAAGAAAGAGAATCCCTCATGCCAAGATCTGGGAAAGGCACTTTCTAGCTGGAGCAGAAGCCTTCAGGTGAGAGAAAACAGGGTATGTTCACAGGACAGAAGGAAAAGCAGTGTAGCTAGAACATAATCGGCAGAAGGAAGGGTGGGCAGCTGTGAGGTCAAAACCAGATCTCTGAGAGCCTGTGGCTCTTGGTTGATAAGCAGGGGGAGGGGGAGGACCCTGTGTGCCTGCTCATCTCCTCTGGACAGGTGATGGTCAAAGGTTGCTCATAATTCTCTCATTTACTCCTCCCAACAATCCTGGGAAGTGGAGACTGCCATCTCTACTTCATAAAGATCAACTGTGAAAAGAGCTCCACAGAGTTCTCTTTTCCTTCAGGACTTCAAAGATGACTGTGGAATCCTACAAACCCAGCTGAATTCACACACAATATGATCAAAATACCTACTGGTTGCTCGTGACGGATTGAGTCTAGTTGCTATTCTTATGTTTTTCTTCAGTCTAGCTCTATTGGTGGTCCCCGGAATATCTTCACTCTTCTTTAACACCAGAACATATGCTCCAGATCTTCCACTTGTCTCTTCTGCCTAGTCAGTCGACATTTATGATCAAAATATTTTCTTTTTGTTATTAACAACAATATTCTCTAAGAATCTTTGGAGTTGCTCATGTAGTACATGAAGATGAAAAGTCTTATTTTTCTATTCATTCCTTGGACCTGTATCGACTGAACATTGTACTGATCAGAAGGGTTTGTCCTAAGCTTCTGCTGGGACTTCCGGAGGCTGAGGTGGTGCTGGGAAGCCTGGGGTTTTGTTGTGTGTGGTGGCTCAGGGGACACGCCTGTTGACAAGGCTTCAGCTCCCCGTCATCCATGGATAACCATTTTGATCTTTTTTTGTGACAGCTTAGAATTTTATACTAAGGGTTAAATTCTAAACAATTTTTAAGATTTTTGTTCACTTTCCTGCTATATGACTGTGGGTGAATCCTAGAACTTCTGGCAAATCTTTGTTTAAATAAATCTTTCTTTTAGGATCACTAAATTATTAAATTAAAGATAGTGTGTATATGGGCCTTTGGCCCCAGGCTTCCCTTTTTTGCCTTCCTTTTCAAGCACAACTCTTAAAAAGTGTGTTCTGTCCCCAGTTCATGACCTCCCATTCTCTTGTGAACTCAACTCCAGATAGAGTCGTCTTTCTAGGAAAGTCATCCTTACCAGGAGAGCCATGACCTTGTTCTGCCCAAGCTGGTGTCATTATCAGTCTTCTCGGTGTTAGCTCCAAGCCCTCTGGTCCCTGGGCTTTCCCTGGCAGGCTCTTCCAAAAGAACTGGCCCCTCCCCCAACCCCCAACCCCCAAGTTATTCTCTAATGCTCCTGCATTTTTCTTTTTTTTTTTTTCATGATACTGGCGTTAGTTTCCTGTGGCTGCTGTAACAAATGACCACAAACTCGGTGGCGTTAAAACAGTATATTGGGTGTTTATTCTTGCTGTTCTGGAGTTCAGAAGCCCAAAGTCCACTTCTCCAGGTTGAATTCAAGCTGTTGGCAAGGTTGCACTCCCTCCTGGGGGTCTAGGAAGAAGTCATTCCTGGCCTCTTCCAGCTTCCAGTGGCTGCCCCCAATCCTTGACTTGTGGCCATGTTACTCCCATCTCTGGTTCCATGGTCATAGTGCCTTCTGTTGGTGTGTCCATGTCAAATTTCCCTCTTATAAGGATCCACACAATTGCATTCAAAGCTCACTTGGAAAATCCAGGAGGATCTATCTGAGATTCTCATTTAATTACATCAGTCTTTTTTTTTTTTCCCCCTATAAGATAGTATTCACTGGTTCTAGAGATTAGGATATGGATAGTTTTGGGGGGACATTTTTCAGCCTATCCTAATACTTAACAGTTGAGATTGCTCAATACTTAGTGTCTTAGTTCTCTCCTTTTAGATTGTAACATTTATGTGAACAGGGTGTTTTGTTTTGTATACCTTCACAACATGTAAAGAATGAGTTTTTATTTTGCTAGAACTTGGGGATGGGGAAGAGAACTAAATGTCTTTGGTTTCAGATAGAACTTGGTACGCACAAAGAATATTATTGCCACTTGTGAATTTGAATTTCCAGTTTGCTTGATTTTCCAGGAATTAAAGGAATGTAATGGTTTATAAGCCTTTTTAAATTTGTAAAACTTGTCATGCAATCTTACCCCACTGTTAACATCATATACTCCTGCAAACCATATTCATCTATTGGTTTACAGGGTAGCAACGGAATTGGACCAGTTGGCATTACATGGGCACCATGCAATAGATGTTTCCTTGGGCACATGTCTGGAAGGGAACAAAAAATTAAACATTTGGGTAGAATATTTAATGTATTAAAAACACCAAACATGGAAGGTTAAAGTCAATGGGTTTCTCCCCACCTATTTTGCACCTGAGAATGGCTCAAGAGAATCTATATAAACCTAGCTCTCATTCCTTCTTGCAAAGGTTCACAGTGCAAGGGCTTTCACATGTGTCTCCTCATTGGGAAGTTAGGTGATGATCTAAAGGGTTATATCCCCAAGGAAGGGGTGAGTAAGCTGGAAAACTGGAGTAAGAGCCCTAACTTTACCCTCCCCCTACCAGAATGACCTACAATTTGACTAAATCTGTGATATGTCCGTGAGCTCTCTGCCTTCCTTAAATATAGAGGTCTCTAGGTAGTATGTAGTTCTCCCCTTATCCACAAGGGGTTACATTCCAGGACCCTTAGTAAGTGCCAGAAACCACAGATAGTACCGAACCCTATATATAGTTTATGTTTCCCTATATATACATACCTACGATAGTTTAATTTATAAATTAGGCACAGTGAAAAACTAACAATAAAACAGAACAATAATAATCTATAATAAAAGTAATATGAGTGTGATCTCTATCTCAAAATACCAAAAGTACTGTATTGACCCTTCTTCTTGTGAAGATGTGAGGCAATGAAATGCCTCCGTGATGAGATGAGGGGAGGTGAACGCAGCAGGCACCGTGACTTAGTGTTCATATACTCTTAAGCTTCTGATGATACTTCAGGAGGGAGATCATCTGCTTCTGGACTATTGTTGACTGAGGATAAGAGGGTACTACTGAGTTGCCCCTTGACACAAGTTTATTTGTGGTCAAGGAAACATTAGAATATCCCTTCATAAGTAGGGGTATTTAACATAAAAAAATAACAGCTTATATTCGGCACTATGCTTATATCTAAGAGTTGAGATGGGAAAAAACAATTACCAGATATATAAACCTTGTGAGAGAAACCCTGTATTGAGAAAAATACGTGGGAAGACTCTGCTGCTGTGGGATGAGTCTCCAGAGTTTTTCTGTGGCAGGTAGGCTGTGGGCTATAGGCCTGTGGATAGATCGACATAAAGTGGATTGTGAACTACATCCTGGTGATGGTAGTTCCTGGTATTCACCTACCTCTGATGCCTACATCCTGGTATTTGCTCCCTTATATTATTCTTTCCTCTTTAGCGTGGGCAGGATGTGTGAGTTGATTTTGACTACTGGGATATGATAAAGGCCATAGGATGTAGATGATCATGTTTACAGGATTATATGATTGTAGCATCCGTCTTGCTGGAGTGCCTCTCTGTATCTCTGCCACTGGCTTTGAATAAGCAAGCTGCCATGGATCCTGTGGCTATAATGAATTGAATACTTCCAAAACCATGAGCATAAGGAAGAATGTACTTCCCCAGTCGAGCCTCCACAACAGACCTGATCTTGTCTGACACCTTTGATTATCACCTTGGTAAATCCTGAACAGAGGACCCAGCTAAGCTGTGCTCAGACTACTCTTGATTCTGGGAAATTGTGAGATAATAAATGTGTGGTGATGTAAGCTAAATTGTTTTAATTAACTCTGTGGCAATAGAAAAGGAGTCCAGTTCCCAAGCCACCTCCCTCCCCACCAAGCAAGGGTGGCTTGTTGTAGTTTCACCATTGGATAAGGCAACAGAAGAAACAGATGATAGATTGGGGGAGGAGGGGCAGGGTGAGCTAGGGAGGCACATTAGTTTTCATCCAGGCTAAAGCATTTATACCTAATCCCAAAGGCACTGGAGTCCCTTTGAAGAGATTTATTTATTTTTATTTTTTTTAAAGCTTTTATTTATTTGACAGAGAGTGAGCACAAACAGGGGAAGTGGCAAAGGGAGAGGGAGAAGCAGGCTCCCCAGACAGCAGGAACAGGCCGATGCAGGACTCCATCCCAGGACCCCAGGATCATGACCTGAGCTGAAGGCAGTTGCTTAACCAACTGAGCCACCCAGGTGACCCCTTTGAAGTGTTTTAAATGAAGGGATAACAAGTTGAGATTTATGGACTCTAATTCCCCTCTCAATAAAAATGAAGGAGCAAGGGGCGCCTGGGTGGCTCAGTCAGTTAAGCATCTGCCTTCAGCTCGGGGCATGAACCTGGAGTCCTGGGACTGAGTCTCATATTGGGCTCCCAATTCAATGGGGAGTCTGCTTCTCCCTCTGTAGCTCTCTTGTTCTCTCTCTCTCTCTCTTAAAAAAAAAAAAAAAAGAGGGAGCAAGACTAACCCTTAAATTCTCTGCACCTAGAGCCCATTACCCTTGTGCTCTTGCCCCATTCCAGATTGAATGCCTTCGTGGTGGACCCTTTCTTGCCTGCTGCCCCAGGATCTCCCTCACACTCCCCATCCCCACACCTCCATCTCTTTCCAAACTCCGAACTGTTATTTCTGAAACTTTCTTCAGATTTACTCTACCACTTTGAAAGTTTCTGAAGATAAGTGGAATGAATACATTATTGGCCTTTAGAAAGCAGCTTCAGACATACTCCAAACAAAAGCCTGCAGAGCGGAGACATTCTAGATGAGTCCTTAAGGGAGTTGGCATTTGATAGGCAAATGAAGCTGAAGGGGGCTGGGTAGTGTGCCTCGGGGCCCACAAGGCCAGCTAGTCTCAGCTCTAGTAACTACTTTAAAAAATTATCTATTTCTATTATTGCCAGTGATCTAGCTTTGTTCTTACTGACACATTTTCAGTAAATATGTGAGAGAAATAATTCTTGTTCTACAACTGTGGCACTTCAACGCTGTCAATTAGTGTGTCTCTCTCTTCCATTCTGGCTTAGTGCTGCTAGCTTTTAAACTTGGAGGAAAAGACCTTATTTTCCTAAACCACATCAAATTTATTACCATGACTAATCAGTTGTTTTTAGATTCACACCACATTCCTTTCCCCCTTATTGTGGTGGTGGTCCTGGTGCTTCTTCCTTCTCTCCTCACTTCCCTCCACTCCCTCATGGATTCCTCCTAACATAGGCTACTGTGAGCTCTTCATACACTGTGTCTGCTCTTCAAGGTTTTAAGTGGCCTGGTGGCCTGGGCATTGAGAACCGGACACGGTGGAGAGTCCTCACTCCTGTTATCTCTCGCCAGATGATTCCAGTTTCCTCCCAATTGGTTTTTCTGCATTCCTCTTCTGTTCTCCTCCCATCCCTTCTTTTCACAGAAGCCACATTCAAGGACAAATCTGGTCAAGACACTCCACTACTTAGCATTCCTCCATGGTCTTCCCTGGCCTGGGGTGGAGGCCCCACTCCTGAGCTCTGGCTCCTGTGTCCCCTCCGGCTTCAGGGCTCACAGCTCTCCTGTCTCTCTCCACTCCAGCCCAGTGCAGCTACCCGTGGATTGTGGATCGTAAACAGAGGCATGTGCGCGCTTCCCTCTGGGGCCCCGTGGGTGTTGTCCCCTCTTCCTCACAGGTGCCTGGGGCCCCATTTTCCTCTGTCCGAAGCGGCCTCACAGGGAAGTCCCTGACCACAAACTCTTTTGTGCTTCCTTAGGTTAGTCCTTCCATGATAATGGCCTGTCTCATTTCTTTCTTGCTCCCCACCACCTGGCCCAGGCAGGGTCTTAATGCCTAGTGTAGCTGCAAGGGCAGTGTCACAACACAACAGGTCTAGATTACTGAGCAAATGCAACCTGGGGTGGTTTAATGGCAGACTTTAGACTCAGGGATCAGATGGCCCGGGGTTCTGCCTCATTCAAACAGGTGGGGAAAGGCAGAGGGGGTGTGTCTCCAGCCTCTGGGGTTTGTGTTTTACAACTCAAGGCTAACTGCTCAGCCTCACCCTGGTCTTACAGGGCAATGTTCCTGCCTGGCTGGCTGAATTCCTCATGCCCACTTACCGCCTGAGTTGCTCTGGGCTCAGAAAGGGAGCTCAGTGGGGCCCTCTACTGGTGATTTTGCCCCAATGCCCCAAGGTGCATCCTTGCTCCCAGGGCTTGCTCCCAGATCCCTCTCAGCCTTGAATACAGCAAGCAGAAGAACAGCCCCCTTGGAGGTACGAAGCCTGTCCCAGTGGCCCCCTTTCTACGGAGGCCTTGAGGTAATTCATGCAAATGGCATTTCTAGGAAACCCAGACCAGCTGCCAAGAAGGGATTGAAGGCAAAAAAACGAAGACTCTTTCTTAGAGGTTGATTTGAGGTGAAAGTGTCCTGAGGCAGCCCAGGAAGTTTGGGCCTTTGCAAAGGAACCATCTCCCCTTCTCCTCTCCTGTCCACTTAGCTCCCTACCCATGCAAATCTCTGCCCTGTGGAGGACACAGGGAGAAGCTGTAATTTCCCTTTTCAGGTTGATTATGCCTGTTATTTTGGAACTAGGGTAGTCATGCAGACTTGACCACCAACTGGAGTGGGAGGGTAGAGAGTACGAGGCTGTGTGTGCTCCCCCCGACAGCTGTTTCGTGACTGGACTCCCTGCTGTCATGAACTTCTGTCTTCAAACCACCTGAGTTCTTGCTTTATGACCTGCGGTCTGGTTCTTCCTTCTTGCTGGCCTTTATTTCATTTTGACTGTAACAACGGAGAAATAGCTTGTAAACTCTCTCCAATCATGGATGTACATGTTACAGAGAAAAGTACAGGAATGTCTAATGGGCCTGAAACCACACAGGAGAATGGAGCATTGATCACTCAGTTTCTGGAGGTGGGGGGACGAGACTTCAATGCTAGTTCTCTGTGTTTCTGCCTGTAAGAACATGGAAAGTTCTATTCCTTCTTTGCCCCATCTGTAAAATGGAGGCAGTAAATGTACTCGTCAGGGCTCTTTGCTGTAAGCCATGGAAATCAGCGGTGACTTCAGTGAAAATAAAGGGGGCAGGGATAATGGGAAGGACCTTTGGGGATAGCTGTTTCACAGATTCGGTGTAGGGTGAATTTAAATAATGGATAAAATCATTTAGCACAATATGTGGCATATAGAGAGTTTGACAAGAGATGGCTGTTCTTGTACCATTATCATTGTAGTATTCTTCCTTCGAGCTGTGTCCTGACTTTCTTGCCTGTAGCTCTGTCTTGCTAAAAAGCCAGTGTTGGCCTTGATAGTAAACATTCTTTTGATTTTAGGGAATTGGTCTGTAGAACACATAGTCTGCTGTTCTTTAAACTATCTATTTAAATAAATAAATCTATTTATTTATTTATTTTGTTATATTTTATATTTCATATTTTATATATATTTTACATATATTAAAAATATTTATTTAGTTAGTTATATTTATGTAACATAACTAACTAACTAAATAAATCTATTTAAACTTTGATTCACTGTTGCCCAAAGTGGTAGGGTCATAGGGAACAAACTTGGCCTCTAGTCTCTCACTTGATCGGAGACTACAGACAGGGGATAGTTCTCTGAGAAGGGCAAGCAACACTAATTTACCTAAATACTTGCGCCACAGGGCCATTTCCAATACTATGTTAGAGGCGCTTAAGGAATTTGAGCTCAGTAGTCAACATCAACTTTCCTCTTCTGTGACCTTTAATAACTGGGCTCTTGTCTGAGTCAACTCAACATTTACCAAGCATCTCCTACATATTAGTGGCTGATTATATAAGAACGGTGCCTGCCTCCAGTGTGCTTTGCTGTTTCAGGGAGGAGATGAGGAATAAGATGACTTAATTATAAGGCCATGCTGGGAATGTTGCCGTAGACGCCAATAGACTAAGTACAGAGGGCACATGGAGGAGAATGGAATTAGCCAAGGAGAGCAGTGCGGGGGAAGCAATTGGAGAGGATCTCATGGGAGAGATGACGTTTGGCCTGGGGGGGTTAAGAATGCATAGAAGCTTGCCAAGGTGACTAAAGGAATGTGGTATTAGCAAGAGCCCAAGGACCTTCAAATTCAGCCTCTGTGGTTTGTTTCATGGTTTTGAAGTTCAAGAAGTAAGAGAGGTGACATGGTCAGATTGGAGCTTCAGAAAGTGAATTCTGGTGGCACTGCAGAGTGTGCTTTAAAAGAGGGTCATCAGACAGGGAGAGCAATGAGGACGCTGGTACTCCAGTTGGGAGAGACGACAAGGGCCTGACCTGTGGCAGTGGAGGAGGGAATGGGTGGGAAGTCGTATGTCTGGGACCCATTAGGCGTGAATGTTAGGGGACAGGACAGAGCTGGGACTGTTTTGAGGAGTCCCATTTGCCTACTGGGGTGGAAGGTGGTGCTAGTGCTCCACTCCACTTGTCTTGAGAGGATGAGGAGTCTGATTTGCTGAGTCGAGGTGCCTGTGGGACATTCACGTGAGAAGTCCATGGGCACATGAGGATCTGGAGGTCCAGAGAAAAATCTGAGGCTGCTTAGAAGGGGCCCAGGCCTGGAATCAGCCCTCCTGTCAGAAAAGGACAGATTCAGATGAACTCCAGACTTGTCCCTTGGACCTGAGCCTCCCCGTCTCTTTATGCCTGGGGGCCCTGCCTTGTTCTTCTTAGTTACCTGACCCAATCCCAGAGTTCAGTCCTTTACATCTCCATGTAGATGCGGCCTTGCTGCCCTATTCACCTCAGTGATGGCCACCGGCTACTTCCTTGGATTTCTCAGCTGTTGCCTACCCACCCTTCAGAAGGGCCAGAAGATAAAACTGAGCCTTCTTGTTGCTGGTGATCATCCTGGACTGTCTTGCCTTCTGACTCTGGAGACTGTCTTGGAAGCCATGGTGTGTCTGTATGAAGAATCCCCTAACACCCTCTGTGGTAGATTTCATCACCTACAAACCAGTCTTCATGGCTGACATTTGCCTTGTCCTGTCCTGAGACAAATAGAAAGCAGTTTGACTTTAAACAAACAAGGAGGTAAACAGGTCCAGAGCTCTCAGCTGGCAGGCAGTTTGGGGGCTTGCTATGGCTGTTTAAAGAAGAGAAGATGGTTGATTTAAAGAAGAGAAGATGGCTGTTAGATTTGCAACTTTTCTCAGCTTTCAGAAGGCAGAGAGGAGACATCTCAGTAAATCAAACATGTAGGTGTTGCCCCCAAGTGGCACAAAGGAGATTAGGTTCCAACCATCATTCTTTATGAATGGTACCTTAAAGGCTGGATGGAAATGGTGTTTAAAAAAAAAAAAATGACATCAGCCAAGTACTGGATTTGTAAATCAGGAAGCTCATATCTATGGTTATTTTGGATTGGGCAGAGTAAAAATCCAGTTACCCCTACCCTAGCACAGAAATTTATGTCCTGCCCCCTCCCTTACCCTCCCCCTTCAGGTTTTTAACTTAGGACTGAGTCTGGTGGGGATTGGCCAACTTCTTTCTCATCCTTCATGGATGCATCTGGACTGTCTTTACCTTTTATCCTGGAGTGACTATGCTCTTCTGACTAGTCTCTGGAGACCTTTCTTTTCATGGCTCTCTTGGGTGGTAACTCACTTCTGGATGAAAGAGCACAGGACTAGGACACAGGAGCATTTAAATTTTAGTCCCAGTTGGGTGACATTGGGCAGGTCTTTTGACCTCCCTGGGTCCGGGTTTCTTTATCCATACAGTAAGGAAACTAATTGAAACACCTGGGCAGGATATTTCCCCTCTCAGTTAGCTATGTCACCTGTCCCTTTCAGCCCATCCTCCCACACTCTCTTCCCATTTCTCAGGGAAATGTACAGCTTGCCTACAGCTCCTACTGCCTGGCCAGCTATCCTTCCCACCCGCCCTCCCTCCCTCCCTCCCTCCCGCTCCATCTCCCTTCTTCTTCCCGTCCCAGGGATACTTTATGACTCAAGAGCAATCACTTCAGAACCTGGCTTTGCGGTCAGGCTTAAAAAGATGAATTGGATTCATCTCTTTTTTTTTTGAGGGGGGTGGGTTGGAATTGAAACAGAAGAGCCTAAAAGGGGTTTTTCAGTTTGCAGAATGGATAGAGGAGATTCTAGATGCTAAAAGTCTCAGCTGGACTTCTTTTCTATCCTTGGCTATTCTTGAGGATTTCATGCTCCATCCATTGAAAATCTTTTTTTTATTTTTATTTTAATTTTTTTTATTTATTTGACAGAGAGAGAGAGAGATCACAAGTAGGCAGAGAAACAGGCAGAGATAGAGGGGGAAGCAGACTCCCTGCCAAGCAGAGAGCCCGATGTGGGGCTCGATCCCAGGGTCCTGGGATCATGACCTGAGCCGAAGGCAGAGGCTTAACCCACTGAGCCACCCAGGTGCCCCTCCATTGAAAAATCCTACCTGGACACAGAATCTTGGGTAGGCTACAGTAGGGGGAAGATGAAGCTTCCCTGCAGAGTTTCTAATGTTTAGTGGGAGAAGACAGACCAGTAAGCCACCTTTGGCTTCTCCGCATTTCAGGACTATCTTCCTCTAATAGATTTGAGGAAGAGAGACTTGCTCTCCTGTCTGCTTCTGAGTTGCCTACACTACAGCTGTCTTCTCTATGGTATGCTCAGGGGAATCTGAGTTCAAATCCCAGAATTGTCACTTACCAGCTGTGTACTATGGAACAAATCACTTACCTTCTCTAGACCTCCGTGACCATGTCTGGAAGATGAGGATAAGAATCCAGTCTACCTCATCAGGTTGTTGTGAGAAATATACAAGCACTATACCTGACTCTATAGCTCATGGCTTTTAAACATGAATACGTACCTGGGAGAAAGTGTGTCCCTCCTTACCTCTCCACTGCTTCAGTGTGTGGGTCGCCACTGTTACCCCTCAAGTGATTTGGAATGAGAACCAAGGAACGGTGGAAAAGGGAGCCTGCCAAAATTCTCACAGCACATCGAAGACAGCAACAGATAGAGAATTTTCTCTTTGGTTCTTGCCCTAGTTTCTTATTCTTCAAGTTGTATTGTGTGTGTGTGTGTGTGTGTGTGTGTGTGTGTGTATGCATTAGTATGTGAGCATGTTTGTGTGTGTGTGTGTATGTATGTATTGATTTCAACTTTCACACAATCGCTACCAGGTGATAATCACTCAGGCTCCGTGGAGGAGAAACATTCAGAAAGTAAGGTGGGGAGTTTCCCAGGGAGGAAGACAGGTTCAGTTCTGATAAATTTCCGGCCCTGACAGCTTTTAGTCTTTCTGTCTGGAGGGGGAAAAAATGCAAATAAATAATAAATAAATAAAATCCACATTAACATGAGAATTACCTTACAGCGTTTCTTGAGAGGAAAAAACACAGAGTTGCGTGGGCAGATCTATTTCAAGATGATTTAACAGGTGAGAGGGAGTTAGCGCCGATTGTTTTATGTCTCAGTCTATTAGGTACTGTACAATGCAACAGATCCATTCTAATTTATACAGTTGTTCAGCAAAATTTTTGTGGGTTTTTAAATTGACTGCAATGTTTAGCAATTGGAATATAAATTTATTCAGACCTCTTATTGGTCGCCTCAATGGTGCATTACAAAGTATTTTATAGTGTCTGATCTGCTTAAGTTTTACAACCAGCTTCTGTTGTTCTGCACTTTTTACAGCAAGTGCTCAGAGTGAGACTGGCCCTCCATGGCTCCTGGTGGCCCCCAAGGCCACTCCCAGGGGCTGGTGAGGGATCTCCATGTGAGCGCAAGATGGCGACAGCCCTCTTTCTTTCATTCCCTCCTTGCCTGGGATTCCTACCAAGCATCTGTGTTCTGAGACCACTGACACTAGTTTCATCTACAGACATGAGACATAATCCTGGTTGGGAGTTTGCCTGCCTTGTCCAAGCTGTGATGAGCTAAAGCCTCAAGCTTCCTCCTCTTGTGCTTTCTTCTTTTATTACCAACCTTGACATGGTAGAAAAGTACAGGCAGTCTTCACTTGCACATGAGCTGCTTTACCCTTCGTGATGTGGCTTCTACAGAAACCACTTTCTCAAAGATCCACAGTCGTCTCTCATGGTCAAATCTAGGTGCCTGTGTTCTCTGAGTGTCTGCGGTATTTAACACTGAACATGTGTCTTCCTTGATAGCATTTTTCCCTTGATCAAGTTGACATAACTTTTATCTTCTGTTTTCACTCTTCTTTTAGACCCTTGTCATCTCCTGCATGTCTGGGAACGGCTGGTCATAACCATGTCCCCATCTTGCCCGGTGGCACGTACAGGTCAGATCTCTGAAGCTGTCCTTGTACATTGTATCTCCACTCTTCCTCCTCTGATTCTCCCCAGGTGTCCACTTTTTATGCTGTTTGTCACATTTTATATTAATGGGTCTAACTGGGCCTCCCTTGGCCCATAACTGGAAATTCCTGGAAGCAGGGAGTGTGAACGATGCAGCTCTGGGAGTCCCATGGTGCCTAGCACACAGCAGACGCTCACAAAGTTAACCCACTTTCAAATGCATGCTTAGAGATGGAAGGAAGGAAGATTTTTGGAAGCTGAGGGAGAAAGAAAGAGGAGAATGAGAGGAGGCTAAAGAGCTAGGGAAGGACCAGATGAGGAAGGAAGTTGAGAGTCCTTGGAGGATTCTGGATTTGACCCAAAGAACTGGAATCAACACAGGATTTCAGTTGTAAGAAATGACATGGTCTGCTTGGCATTTAAAATTGTTTTTCTGGCTAAAGTGTGAAGAATAGAAGGCAGAGGAGTTG
Organism: Lontra canadensis; assembly: GCF_010015895.1. Classification (NCBI taxonomy): domain Eukaryota; kingdom Metazoa; phylum Chordata; class Mammalia; order Carnivora; family Mustelidae; genus Lontra; species Lontra canadensis. Next base: position 23,192 of record NW_022631260.1, on the reverse strand, counting down.
GCAAAAGATGGTGGTAGCTTAGATTGATGAGGGGAGTGGAGAAAAAAGGGAAGAGATTTAAAAAAAAAAGATGGTAGGCATAAGTGACAGGAATCATGACTGGATGTGAAGGATAAGAGAAAGGCAAGTACAAAGAGTGCTTGCCAAGTTTCTGATTTAAATACCTGGCTCCATGGGGGTACACATTTTGTAACAAAAGACTATTGAAGCAGCAGGTTCCGCTGTTCAGGGGAGACAAGCAAGGGGGGAAGTGATTTAATTTCAGGCATAGTGAGCCTGACACGCATGAGACATACCAGTGGAGATGGGTGTGGGCCTAAAATGGAAATGTGATGGCTGTGGAGATGGCCGCTGGGTCTTTGGGAAGAGACAAGGGTACCTGAGAAGGGAGGAGAATAATGAAAGAGCCTGAGATAGAAGGAAGAATAGAACATGGAAGTTTCTGGCATCTACAGGCCTGCGGAGAAAGCAGAGTCAGCCTTGAATGCTGAGGAATAGTTTGGTGTTGCTGAGGCTGAAGGACTGCTGTGTTTCCAGAAGGTGAAGGGAACGGACAAGCACTCACTGGGAGTAGTGCTGGCTGGTCAACGGCATTGGTGAAACAGACTGGGTGGAATCCTGTTGAGATGGGCTGAGAAGTGAGTGGACAGTGAGGAAACAGGGATTTGGGTTGTAGAAAGTTCCACTGAGAATTTCTGCTAAGGGGAGAGACAGAGGGGAATTCAGAGGACCCATGGGGTGTAGGAGAGATTTGGTTTTGTTCACTGACATTTATTTTTAAGGTTGAAGGGACTAGAGCTTGTTCCAGTGTGAGAATGGAAGGGGCCGGGGAACAGGGAGAGGAAGAAGATGCATGACAACTAAAGGAAGGTGTGATGAATGATGACTAAAGGCCCCGGGTTCCTGAGAATGTGGATGTGGCCTCCAGCTGCAGACAGATAAGATGGCCTCACCTCTGAGGAGAGAAGCCTCTGAATTTAAAACAGGAAAGAAAGACGGGGTCCCAGGAACTAAAAAAAAGGGGGTGATGGGTACAGTTCAGGGCCTTGGTGACAGTGGGAAGACAAGTGTCCCTCAGAAAGCTTTACTCTCTGAGGCATCATGTACAGCCAACTCTGTCATTATTAACAACAGCTGCCTCCATAACGTAGCAGCTGCCATAAGGACTGTTAACTGTGCCAAGTGTTTGTAGTGAGTGACTCACTGAATCCTCATGACAAACTTATTGGATAGGTTCTAACTCCTAGATGAAGGATCTGGGCTTCCGAGGGGCTATGTGACTTGACCAGAGTCACAGCTGGTGAGTGATGGAGTCAGGAATTGAACCCTTCAGTGATTTTGAACCCCCTGCTATTGTTATGAGTGCGGCTACTCTTGGTGATTACTATTCCATTGACTTGAGGGGCTAACTTTTTTTTTTTTTTTTTTTTTAACTGCACTACCCACCTTATGCAGGTGGCAGCGTGTGCAGTACACCAAGGAAGGTTCTGCTCTCTAAGTCCTGGGACTCACTAACTCCCTGCAGCTTGACAATCCTGGGAATGAAGGGAGTGGATCAGAGGGAAGCCTCTTCCCACACATTCTGAGCTGTGGTAACCCGGGGCCGTGTGGTGCTCACACCCCTTCTGTGCCCCGTATCTGAAGGAGAGGACAGCCAGTATCTGTCAGCACTGGAACAGGTAATGAAGAGTGCAGCCTTAGGCTTCTTTCTCACAAAGGGCTGTTGGGATTTTTGTTGGAAGTGTTCAAGGCACACTCTGCCCTCTTGTGGCCAACCTCTCCCAAGACCTAAAGGGTATCCACCCCGGAGCTGGACAGGGGTGGTGTGGGAACCGCCTTAACTTGGCAATCCCCTTGTCCCAAGCATTCTGTTGCAGGAATTTCTGTGTTCTTTTCACGCAGTGGTCACTCTCTCCATCTCCTACAATAATGTCCTGACCAAATGAAAAATCCAGCCGACCCAAACTCCAAGGCCATTTTGTGACCATGGAGTCTTGAGTGAAATTGTTGCCGCCAAGGGCTTGTGCCTGTGGATATACGAACACAGGCTTCGGAGGCGGAAAGACCTGGGATCCAGGCCCAGTGCAGGATCCCACCTGCTGGACTGTTAGTTTCTTCCCCCTGTGACATGGGGAGTACAGTCACCTGCCTCAGGTAGAAATGGGCAACTCTACGTAAATGGCCTGGCCCCATGAGGTTGTCCGATAAACACTGGTCCTCATCCTTCTTTGGCATAACTCCCTGGTTTCTGGGAAGATCTTCTAGGACAAGAGAGCTGTCTCTATGACAACAGCTGAGCAGTGCAGCACTATTATAATGGTGTGGTTTTTTGTCCAGATCCCCACTGGACAATAAGCTTTTGTGAGGCTAGAGATCTTGTTTGTACCCCCACTGCCCAATGCATAAGCCATTCAATAAATCTTTGTTGAATGAATAAAAGCCAAACGTGTGGGTCCTCACGCCAAGCATCTGAGGTCACTTCTTAGGCACATTAAACTAGGAGAACCTCTACTAAGGAAGTTCTGCTTACTAGGAGTCAAGCTATTGATAGAATTTAATTTTGGGCCTTACCTTTGCTCTACTATAATTTGCCTCCTAGCTGGCCACTTTTGACCTTTGCTGGAAAACAGAGCTCGTGGTCTGCTGCCGGGTGCTTTGTGAAAAGGGCTCGCGCGTGTGTTTATGGAATGGGGCCTCATTTAATGCACGAGCCTTTTCCAAGGGGTTTGGCCTTGGTTTATGGTTGAGGGGACTATTACAGAAAAGAGGGTTAGCAACTCCCTTGCTGACCGTATGCTTGAAATCTTTACAAATCAACAGTGTTTGTTTGTTTATATTCAAAACATTTTTTTTTAAAAGTAACTTATTTATTTTGTTATTAGACTTGGTCCCTCTTGTCTTCTTATGCTTTCCTTGGGTCAATGTCTTCATGGCTTCCAAATGTGATCTTGGAGTTGCTTCGGTTCACTGTGGTCCTAGGAAGGCTATAGTGTCCCTATCGCTCTGGACCTTCTTAGGGTATCAGTTGTACAAACACAGAAAAAAACCAACAACCCAGGCTTTCCTTGCAGCCTGGGTTGCCAGCATTCTTCTTCAGAACTTCATTCCCCAAAGAAAATCCCTTACAAGACCCCAGTCAGGGACAGTCAGTCAGGGGCAGTTGTCTCAGTCAGAACAGCCCTTTCGTAGCTCTGGCCACAGGTGACTGTTTTCATGTGTAAGTTTCAGAAAATCTTAATTTGGGGGAAAAAATCCTTTTCTCTCCCATTCATGTAAACAAAATCAAAGAAGCCAGTATGGTCACAACATCTAAGTGAGGTGAGGGCATAACGTTGAGTAGCCGTAGGCTGGAGGTGGCTTCCTTCCCAATGCAGAGAGTGTTAATAGCAGCAGCAATACTTAGAATTTACTAGGTGCCAGGCATCAGGCTAATCCTACAGAGCATGTACCTAGTAGGATTCTCACAACAGCAGCTGTGATGTGCGTATCCTGCTTCATTTTACAAGAGAGAACCTGAAGCTTCCAGTAGACGAGTGACTCAGTAAGGATTGCACTGTCAGTACACAATACAACAGGATTCACACTCAGGCCCATCCAACCCACATTCTTAAAAACTGGGTGATGCCCAAGGACAGCTCCTTTATTCGATGATAGTCTAGGGAGAGGCTGATGCTCTGCCAGCCGTGGTATTCTGGAACCCACTGGAACTGCTCCTTCCACATTGTGGTCTTTGTAATGCCACCAATACCTCCTTTCAGTTGTCTGTGTTAGGTGGAGATTTCTCCCCACCCAAAGTCAGTCTCAGTCTTGGTCTGAAGATTTAGTTTTACATTATAGAAGCTCCCTCACTTTGTCTGTTGGCTATCGGTGGGCCTGATGCGTTTCCTCCTTCCCCTTCCTTTTTCCCTCTTCTTTCTCCCTAAAGAGTATTCTCTTTCAATCTTGCCGGGTGATTTGGCACCATTTATTCATTAGTGCAAAGGACTTCTCCTTTTAGAAAATCAATATATCACAGACTAAGGAGAGTGTTGGAGGCAGGCCCAGGAGCAATGGCAGAAAGCCGGGGGGGGGGGGGATGGGTTGAAGTGATGGCTGAACACCATCCAGCGGGGCAGGCGGGAGGCAGAAAAAGAGCCGGAAGAACCAGGGAGAAGGGGCGGCAGAGGGGCAGGTGCATGGAAAAGGGCCAGGAATGAGCACAGAAACAAATTTCGCGTGTGTGAAAATGCTGGGCTCACTTTAACCACAAACCTCTTTCCTGTTGAAAAGATAATGCTGAGAAGTTAAGTCCTTCATTGCTAGAGTGTGGGGTAAGGTCAAGAAGCTTGCCATTTCTGGCTGCAGGTGGCTTGGTAGAGCTACAGAGGGGAGGAGAGAAGCAGTTGGGTTTCTCTGGAACAAGAGGAGGTATCAGTTTGATGGTTGGAGCTACATTTGCTGTGTTCTGTTCAGAGCCTCCTCTGTGATTTCTCCTCAGGCAAAAAGTGTTTCTGCTTGGGGTGCCTTCAATGGAAAAATCTCCGTGCGTGAGGTGACCTTCTCTACAGTAATTTCATATAATCTGTAGGGATTTTGAGTTGATTGTGATATTTCTATATTGTCCCTGCTTTTTTTCCTGAGAGAGGGAGAGAGCAGTAGAAGGAATACGTTGCCAGTAAAGATGGGTAGGAACTCCCTCTCACCTCCTTTTCCCAAACTTCAGAGCAGTAATGACAAAATCTGGGTCTAATACTGACAGGAGAGAGAGAATTGTTTCTGGAGGTCTTCTCTCCACCAAGAGCAGAAAAATCCTAGGCAATGAAATTAATGTACCTAACCAAACCATACAAAATGATACGAAGAGAGATCCCAGGATAGGCAGCATTCTAAAGATGACCCCCATAACCAATCCCCTCTTCTTGAGTGTGGGCAGAACTGGTAACTTGCTAATCAACAGAATATGGTGAAAGTGAGGGCATTTGACAGGTAAATTAAAGTCCCCAATCAGTTTACTTGAATCCAAAAAGAACCATCCTCAGGGGGCCTAATCCCCTGAAGTGAGCCTTTCACAGAGGGTCTAGAGGTCACAGAGATTCTTCTGCTGGGCTCGAAAAAGCAAATGGCTGTGTTCCAGAGAGGGTCATGTGGTGGAAATCTGTGCGTTGTCTCTAGGGAGGGAGACCTGCAGTCCTATAACTTCAAGAAAGTGAATTCTGGCAAAAACCAGTGAGACTGGTAGAGAACCTCACACCCCAGACCAGATCACAGCCCCCACTGACGCCTTGATTTCAGTGCGGTGAGCCCCTGGAGAAAGGACCCATACTTGTTCTCCTGATAGACGGAAAATGTGAGATGAGAAGTCTGCTAATAGAAACTGCTAAATTAGTGGCAAATGGCAAACCAGCAGTAGAAAAATGAATAAGGATCCTGTGTCTTTCAAAGGAGATGTCAACCAGTGTTGAGGATGAAATCTACTTCAAGACGCTCTGGTTCCTAACCTAAATAGAAACCCCAGTTTTTCTCTCCTTCAATCACTACCTGCCAAGACTCTCTGGAAGCCCCCTCTTAGGGAGCTCCGTCATTAAGGGCTTCCCGAGAGCTTGCTTCTGGGGGCTGCAGGAAGAGAAATAAAACAGAGATGTTTTTCTTTTGGTCTCATTTTGTAAGATTATGGTATGCAAATTCCTGTGTACATTGGGCAAAGCCCCTTTGTAGGCTTTTCAGCTGTCTCAGCAGTGGTTTGTGGAAGGGGGGGGTGGAGAATTCACGGAAGACACTGCGTGGTTTGCTGGCTCCCTCCAGTATGTAAATTAACCAGCAATATGCAAATGACCACTCGGGTTTGCAGTCCTTTCCTCCTGGTCTTTCTAGACAGTGGTGGGGAGTGAAAAAGCCTCTCAGGTTTTGCTGCTTTTTTGCCCATTTTTGTTGTGAGCGTCTTCAAGGGCATGGAAAAATGTGATTTTGTAGTTTCAACTATAGAACTTCGACTCCTGAAGAATGTTAAGAACGCCCAGACCCCGCGCTGAGGGGGCCGCTTGTATTTCCTGGCGCTGACAGGGCGGAGCTTTAGAGTCAATATGGCGGCCTCTTTACTTGTCTCGGCTTACCAGGCTCAGCACTGGGTGCCGCGGACTTTGTTCGAGGAATAAAACCTCTTCTTTTACGAAAGAAAGAAAATGAAGGGATTCCTCCCCACCCCCAGCCAGCAGGGATTCGACCTCTTGCCCAAGGTCACAGAGCTTGCTGGTGGCCAAGGTGGTTCTGGATCACCAGCCTTCTGGATTTCTGTGCCTTCCCACCCGACCCCCAGTTCCTGAACAGGGGTCACCTGCCGAGGAGGCGGAGGTAGAGAGGGGACAGCGTCTGCTGCTCAAGGACTCCAGCGGGTCACCCGCAGCCCAGCCGGATTCCTCCCCCGTCCCCCCGCTCCCCTGCCTCTCTGGTCTCCGTCAGACAGCTCTCAGCTCTCTGTTCCTGTGTTGTGCATACTTTTCCTGATGGCCTCCCTGCCCAATTCCCTCCAGTGCAGTTTTCAGCTTCACACTTCATGAATTTTATTCGCAATCGATAAATAAACCTATTATCATCAAGGTTTTGTATTCTCATCATATATCGTCATCTGTCATAAACCATTTCATGCAGGAGCCCCATTCACTCAGCATAGCCCACTCATCTTTATTTCTGAGCCAGTGATGGAGAGATAGAAACTAGAAACGCAAGCCCAAGAATTCAGTTTTGGCTCAATAACAGCATGTCTAAAGATAAAAATCATATTTAGACATTATTATATTTGAGATTAGTGCTGGGGGAGAAAAAAGTCATTACCCCGTCAGGCTCTCTGTGCTTATTAGAAGGGACAAAGTATTTTGTTTTTCCATTCAAATGTGACAGATCTGATGGAAAAGCAGCTTTTCATTAAGGTGTGTTTTGGAGATGTTTGTGGCTGCTGGCCATATCTGTAGGTTTTGTGGCGGGGGTGCATTTGATATGAGTGCAGCTTTGGGTGGGAAAATAAGCCCGAGTCACAGCTACACAGATACTGAAGTACTATGAGGGAGAGGCAAGTAATACTGCTTGTTTAATTAACAGCGCCATTTCCTGAGTTACCAGCACAGTCTTCAAGGGTAGCAAACATTTTTTGCTGGATTCTTGAGTAGGAGAGGAACACACTCCATGACTGGGTGGCGGGTCCTCAAGGAACTTAAGCGAGGGGCGCGTGGGTGGCTCAGTCATTAGGCATCTGCTTTCGATTGGGGTCATGATCCCAGGGTTCTGGGATCGAGGCCTGCGTCCGGCTCCCTGCTCAGTGAGAAGCCTGCTTCTCCCTCTCCCGCACCCCCTGCTGGTGTTCCCTCTCTCTCTGTCAAATCAGTAAATAAATTTTTTTTAAAGATTTTTATTTATTTATTTGACAGAGATCACAAGAAGGAGGAGAGGCAGGTAGAGAGAGAGGAGGAAGCAGGCTCCCTGCTGAGCAGAGAGCCCGATGCAAGGCTCCATCCCAGGACCCTGAGATCCTGACCTGAGCCAAAGGCACAGGCTTAACCCACTGAGCCACCCAGGTACCCCAGTAAATAAAATCTTAAAAAAAAAAAAAAAAAGAACTTCAGTGAAGGCTTAGCGAGTAGGATGGTAAGTCATGGTGAATGGTTCTTAGCCAAACTGTGGGCACGTAGTTCTGAACTCTATACTGCTTCCACCCTTGACACATCCAAGGACTATCAGATAATGGTAATATTAACTGTCTTCTGGGGAGACCTGGCATTCTGGGCTGGTAGCCGTCAGCCCTAAGGACAAATGTTAGGTACCCCGTGACCCTTTCCTAGCCCACTGGTTGGTAAGCCATTCACTGAGAAGGAATGAATGGGGAGGCCACTAGCTTGTTATATCTCTTGTGTTCTGGGATTTTCCTGGGACCCATTCATTGATACAGAAGAAAGGTCTTTTGAATGGCCTGTTCTGCTGTCCAGAGACACTTCACAGAGCCAATGTGATGTGTGCGTGTATATTCTTTAGGACTTGAGAAAGTTCTCTCTCTTGTAAAATCCAAATCAAAATGGGTGGGGCAGCTGGCTGACTCCCACGGTATGGTGTGTGACTCTTGATCTCAGGGTCATGTGTTCAAGAACTGCACTGGGTAAAGAGATGACTTAAACGAATCAACAGATGAAAACAGAGGCAAAGGTGTACCCCTTCTATCTACTTACATTTGTGGATCTCCTCATCTAAATAGACTGATGCTTTTGTAGAGGTTGCCTAATATGTCAAATGTAGCAGGGTTCTATGAACAAGTCACGACTGTAGCAGAAAATCTGGATTGAGAGAGGTATTGAATATCTCATTACTTGGATACATGCTGTATTAACATTTATTGAGAACTTACTATGTGCCAGGAGCTCACAAACTGCTTTACATTTTCTGTGTTGCTTGATGCCCCCAACAACCTGGCGAACTAATACCTTTCCTTTCCCTGGTTTACAGAGGAGGAAACTGAGGCTTTGGGAAGTAACAAAGCTAGAAAGTGGAACAGCTGAGATGAAAACCCAAGTCAGACTTGGGTGTGGAATATCTCCGCTACGCGGCTCCCTGAACAGAGTAGCAGGTGTCGGAGCTTGTCCCAGGAAGAGTTTTACTCCCAAAGTGTGAATGTGATTTTCTTTGTTGGGCAATAAACCTGAAGACTAGTACTCTTCTATCTGTTCCCCACTTTTCCTGCCTTTCTCTGCCTTGGGCAAATTACTTAAACTTTGTATCTTAACACTTGATTTATAAAATAGGGACAATGATGTTGCATTTGTCAGAAGGCAGGAGGCTTTTATCCTGTGAGATACACCATGATTTTAGAAAAGGAGTTTTAATGCTTTACTATTGGATTGTGAGCCTAAAATATAATAAAGGAGAGAATATTTTCTTAGCTATCATTCATGGCCAAGAGGCCATTGCATTTATTGAATTTTTTTTGGTCCAATAAACAACATCTCTAGTCATTAAAGAACATAATATGTGACTACTAGAGGTTGCCAGGGCCACCGAGATTACCCCGAGAGGAAGGTCATCTTGGGCGAAAATACTTTCTTAGCAGCTGGTGAAAACCCTCCTCTATGGGACCTGGCCTAATGGAAAAGGCTCTGATAAGCCCATTGCTGGGGGCAGCAAGTCCTACTTAGGCTTCCTTTTCTCCAGGCAGGAGAAAGGGGACAGGAGCCAATGTGGATCTCTGGAGTTTCTTCCTTGCGTCTGAGTCTGGAGCCTTTATAAGTGGTTGACCTTGGACAATTTGCTTTCTTTACACTTCAGTTTCCTCATCTATGAAGTTGGAATAATAAGACTGTGGCCCTGTGAGCATTCTTACAAAGCTCAAATAAGGTAATACATGTGCAGCTCTTACCCTACACATAGTTTAAAACAGGGGGTTGGAGTGGGGGGAAGATCTTCTAACCCTGAGGGTTTGTAGTGAAAATGAAAAGGACTTTGAGGAGAACAATAATAATGTCAAGAACAATAATATCATGGAAATCAGTTATGTGGCTTCTTGTTGGTCTCTGAAATAATCTTAACTATTAAAAAAAAAGGAAAATCAATCATCCACGTTTTCACCATTCAAAATCATTTAGAATTTACTGCCAGTTGTTTTAGAAATGCAAGAGAGAGGCAGCTAAAAAGAAGGGAAGATATTGGTCCTATAAAAAAATTATAGGTTTATTATAAAGAATTCAATAAGGCAGAAAACATGAAAATGAAACTTAAATCACCTCAAATACCACTCTCCTATTTTTAAGACTAGGTGAACTACAAGGATGTGTGTGTGTGTGTGTGTGTGCATGTGTGTGTGTATTTCAGAGAGAACAGGTAAATTGTTAATAGTTGTGAGGTTAGATGACGGGCATTTGGGAGTTTACTTTTGGAATTGTTTGAAAAGTTCCAGAATATGTTTTAAAAAAGTATATATATATAATTCATGTGTATATGTGTAAGTATGTGTAAAATGTGCATGTGTATAGGCATATATATAATGTGTATATGTATATGTGTATAAGTTTACTGAGTTTAGTAGAAGAAAAATATCCTATTAAAATGAAGGAAACATTGAAGTTTGAATAAAAGTATTCTTATATCACAATGGATAAAATAAGGCAAAAAAAAATCCCTCTAAAGTTTAAAAATCATTAAGGCACACATGCAACTGTGTGGAGTCCCAGGGTTTTGACTAGGATTCCATTACAGACAGTGTATGCTTTTTGAAAGAAGAGGACATGAGCACCCATCCTCTTCATCTCTTTTGTATCTTTTCCTTTTTGTTAGTTATATTATTTTTTTATTACATGGTTCTACAACATTCACATTATCTTTGTTACCCATCATCTCTATAGTGGTATTGAATCAATATTAAAATGGATTATGTCATCTGACCTTCTTAATATGGCTTCTTTATTCTTGAATTAATTGTTTTGCTGCATCTCTTAATTGGTTGGCTTTCAGGATCATAAACTTTTTCCAAGAAGCTGCTTGAGTGTTCCTTGAGTTCTTTCATGTGACAGAATGTCTTCCGATTGCATCAGGGCTGGTTATTTCTCAGTAGTGCGTTCGTGACACCAGAATGCTATAGACATTACTCCAGTGTCTTCTATCACTGAAGTTGGAAACCAACTGATTTTCTTTTCTTTTTTTTCCTTTCCTTTCCTTCCTTTTCTTTTTCTTTTTCCTTTTCCCTTTCCCTTTCCTTTTCCTTCCCTTCCTTTCTCTTTTCTTTTTTCTTTCTTTCCTGTAATTTTGATTTGGCTATCTGGATGCTAAAGCATTCTTTTTTTTTTTTTTTTTAACTTTTGATTCTTGAAGTTCAATGATATAACTAGGATTTGTCTCCATTTTGAACTCTGTGTTATGTACTCCCAGAAATGACCTGCAGTTTCAGTTTTTCATTTCAGGAGAATGCCCTTGTATCATATCTTTGGGCACATATTCTGCTTCACTGGGGAGGAAGGGACAGACGTGAGGAATCCTGATTATCCTTATGTTGATTTGTCTTTTTATGTCTTCCATATCTTTCAGCTTTTCCATAATTTTTTATATTCGTCTTTTCTTTATATTGATGTTTGCATTTACTGTACTTATATCTAGTCATTCATATATGTTACAGAAGTCCTTAATCTTTTCCTTGCTTTTGTTTTTTTTTGTATTAATTTTATAATAATGTTGCTTCAGCTCTCAATTAGTTTTCTTTGAGATATAATCTACATTTTTCACTCCAATCTGTTACAGTTTCATCTTTGAAGACTTGCTATAAAAACTCTTACTTAGTTGTTCTTTTTTTGTTTTTGTTTTTTTAAAGTTTATTTATTTATTATTTTAGTAATCTCTACATCCAGTGGGGGGGGTGGAACTCATGACCCTGAGATCAAGAGCCACATGCTTTTCTGACAGAACTGGCCAGGTGCTCCAAAAACAGTGCTTTTATTTATTTTATTTTATTTTTTAAAGTTAGCCCTAGGCCCATGTGGGGCTTGAATTTACGACCCCGAGATCAAGAGTCATATGCTCTATCAACTGAGCCAGCCAGGCACCCCCTTAACTGTTGTTCTATGGTACAATGCACTTTTTCCTTTCCTTCTCTTTTCTTTTCTCTTTTTCTCTTTTGGTTTGTTTTTCTGTATTTGTGTGCAATAGTTGACAGACTGGCTTATTTTGGCTTATTTTTGTTTGCTTGTTTTATATCTTGCTCATGTTCATGAGGTTTGTCTAGATTTTCTGTCTGCTCTGGTACAGTATGGATTATTTTTTTTAAACTCTCTTCTCACAATAACTCAAATCAGTTATGTTTTCATTTAAGCTATAGTATATTTGAGTTTCTACTTTTCTGTAGTAATAGAAAATGGTGGGAGTTTGACTTAGATTGGGGGAGGGTGGGTAAAGGGTGAAAGCTCATCTCAGGGTTATGCTGTCTTTGTTAGACTACTTGTGCCCTCTTCTGAGAATCTGTTATGTGTTCTTTACCAAGTTCTCTATACACTGTTGAAGTTATGTTTAACATCTTTTCAGCAGTGTTTTTTGCCTGGAGTGCTCACTTTGGCTCAGGTCTGCCCTGTCTTTATTTTCTCCATTTCATACATTGTTCCTAGCAGTATTTCCTGTCAGGAAAAAAGTTAATAATAACCACTTAGTTTGCCTTTCTCCAGATATGTAGGTATTAGTGAGACTTCTCAATACTTAGTTAAAATCGATGTTGAAATTCTTTGGGGAGAGGATGAGGGATTGTTCGGAAATGGATTTGTGCTGAGTCTCTTCTCTTTGCTCCAAAATATCTTGTGTTGAAGCTTGTTAAGTTAGATTATGACCCTTTTGTATTTGGTTGCTGTCATGAGATTTTTTGGCCTTCTATTACTTTTTTCTCATTCTGTTAGCATCAGGGGGAAAAATTCAGTCAGGAGTTTTAATCTGCTATCTTAACATGGCCCCAAGAGATTTTTTTAGTAATTCTACATGGCTCACTATTCCTTTGGTTTAAATGCAATTTTATTTGAGGAAACGTGAAGATGAGGAGGGGATAACAAGACACCTGAGTTACCCTGAGGTTGTATATGAATCTGTAGACCTAAAATGTAAGTTATTTAAAATTATTTCAACACATGGATATTGAACAACGTTCATTTGAGAGTGGGAATAAACTGTATTGACAAAAGAGCAATTTCTGATGAATGGGAAAGCCCTATTTTTGTTTGATAAATTAAGGAATTGTGTTTTGAGACTTCCAGATCTGTCCATCTGGGAGGGAACTGACACAATTAGGAAAGATATAGGAATATTGAAATCAAACCAGGACTCATTCTTAAATCTATATTACAAACAGATTTATGTCCTCTGTAAGACGAGGTCAAGGTGGCTGGTTCTTGGGGACTATAGTACCTCTCCTAGAACTGAGAACTGAGGGAAATAGAGTTATATGCACAAGCGCAGTGCACATGGAGGTGAGGAGAGAGGTGTGGAGTCCCTAGAAGAGGAAAGTTATGTACAGGCTTGTAAGATGGCAATCTTACCTGCATGTATAAATGAAATAACAGACTTAGAGAAGCTGTATGTCCAAAGCAGAGGTGTTGGTCTGCTGAGGGAAGCACAGAAAAAAAGAGAATCACCAAGGATCCCTCTTCTTTTTTCCCATACCAGCTCTGTCCCTGGGAGTGGGACAATTCACCGGTAATCAGACTTTCAGAAATTCCAGTCCCAAAGGCAAGAGGGTCCCTCTTGTGAGCCTGATGTTAAAACACGATCTTCCTCTGATGCTCCCCCCCACCCCGACTTCATGTCCTTGTGGCAGTTTTCTGGTTTTTGTGAGGGTCTGCTCATGTAGAGAGAGAGAGAGAGAGAGAGAGAGAGAGAGAATGCAGAAAATACACAGATTTTAAATATTTCTGAGTCTTTCACAGTGATTTCTCATAATAATGAGTGGCTTCTGATTACCATTTGGTTTTGCCTGACTATAGGGAGAAAAGGAGATTGTTATGCCAACCTGAATAATTCCAGTCTGGGTGATAATTCTATTTCTCACTCTGATATATTGCCAGCTTGCTGCTTTCCTCCGGTCTTCTGTGCATTTCAGTTAGTATGAGTCAGTATTTTTGGGTGTGCTCTCCCCTGGACATTGACAAGGCTGAGTCAGTCTTCCATATAAACGATTGTTTCCATCATCTACCCCTCTGTTTATTTCTGTGTTGAACATGGTTCTGTGTTTGGTTAATACATCTGTGTTAAGATTGTTAAGACCAAATAAAAATTTAAATCCTGCTGGAGAAAATTTATGAAAAAAATTTTTTGGATCTCATTTGTCTTCATTGTTGAAACTAGAAGAGAGACATGGGGAAACCAAGATAGTTTCTTGAAATAATCTTGCAAATGTCACTTAGGAAGGTCATTTTAATGTTGTGGACTTATCTGTCTCCTCATTTGAAGTATAATGCTTTTCCGTTAACTTTCTTGTCCAAACTAATGGTACTAAGGCTATTAGTGGAAGCCAAAGGTTACTTTGTGAAACACCTTCTGCTGTACCCCTCCCACCCCCAACTTCTGCCCCAGTCTCTGGCTAGTACAGGGCATGGATGCTTGGAGAGACCTGAAAGGTGAAGCTGCTCTCCTGTTGATTTCTGCGGGCATTTGAAATGCTTGTCCTTGTGGTCTTGCTTATTTCAGATCGACCAATTCTTTTGAAAAGCCAGATAATGTGATAAAAAGCACAGAAGGGAGGGTTGAAGAGATAACATTTGGGCCATTGCAGAAGGCAGAGAAGGAGAGTTTGTTGAAGGCTGGGGCCTTAAAAACCACTGTGTTTATTTTGCATAAACACAATCCCAGTTACAAAATTAGGGAAGAAGCCTTGTTATGTAACAAAATCAAGACAGATAGCTGAATCAAAAAGTTGGATGGAGTGTGGAACTTACTTTACCAAAAATCCTTAGAAAACCCAGTGTATGTATACCTGTAACATTTCATATTAAATGAAGAAATCTAAATGTTTTCACATTTTGATATAGATTCCAGGCTAAAAAAATTTTATGTAGTTCAAGTCTACCAATTATAGTTCAGCATCATTTTTCTTGTACAAATACCATCAAAACGTATCATCTCCATTGTCCAAATTTTAGTTTATTTAAAAAAGAAATGCAACTTTAAAGAGGTTTCTGATACAACCTGAAAGCATAATCCATCTAGAATTTTACTTTTTCTCCTTCATGTTTTACAGTCCTTCCCATCAAAATTTTACGGGGACTCTGCTTTGTGAAATCCTCTTTATATAACTCATTCTCATAGAAACATGAGAAATTTGCTTTCTTTTCATCCCCCTGTTTGAATATTTATATAGAATTAAATAAAACACATTGTTTCTTTAACAAGCACAATGAGTTTGATTATACTACTGACTCTCAGAAAGCAGGAAATTGTCATCGACAGTCTCACTGGCAGCCTGACGGTGATGAGAACGCAGCCTGCCCTGGGTTCAGCCACCAGGAATGTGGCGTATCCGTATTGCAGCTGGTTAACTGGAGGTCAGATAAGAGAACTCTTCCTTTATGGGCCTTAGGCGTCATCTTGTCCAAACATCCCTCACGCCGGAGTTAAGACAATTGGACACCAGGGAGTGAAGTGACCGGTAGCAGGTCACAGAACAAGAAAGCTTTTTACAAAAGTCTCTGTTTCCTGACTCTTAGACCAATAATAGGGAATTGTTTTGTGGTGATTCCTTCTGAATATTCTGCCCCCACCATCCCGTTTTATTGAGATACAATTAATATGTAACATCGCATTCGTCTGTAATATACAGGGAATGATTTGATATACATATATATATGCCGAAATGATAACCACAATAAAGTTAGTTAATATTCATCATTACACATTGTTACAACTTCTTTTCTTGAGATGAGCACTTTTAAGATCTCTTCGCTTAGCAACTTCCAAATATGCACCATAGAATTGTTAACTATGGTCGCCATGCTGCACGTTACATCCTCAGAATATTTATCTTCCCACTGAAAGTTTGGGTCTTTTAGTCACCTTCCACTCTACCCCTCCCACCCCCCAACTACTGCCCCAGTCTCTGGCAATCATCAATCTATGTTCTGTATTTCTATGAGCTCTGTGTTTTAAATATTTTGAAAATTTTTATTTTTAATTTTTCAAGGAGCCTCCATACTGTTTTCCACAGTGGCTGTACCAATATACCCTCCCACCAACAGTGCACAGGGGTTCTCTTTTCTCCCCATCCTCCCCAGCACTTTTTATTTCTTGTTTTTTTTATAATAGGCCATCCAACAGGTATGAGGTAACCTCTCCTTGTGGTCTGATTGTGCATTTCTCTGATGATGAGTGATGTTGAGCACCTTTTCATGTGTGTCACCTGGAGGTCTTTGGGAAAAATCCATTCAGTTCCTCTGCTCCTCTTAATTGGATTATTATTTTTGCTTCATATATTTAAATATATTTGCTTTCTATATTTAAAAATATATTTAAATACAAATATATTTTTATTTGATACTGAGTTCTGGGAGTTCTTTATGTATTTTGGATATTAACACCTTATCAGATACATGATTTGCAAACATTTTCTCCCATTCAGTAGGCTGCTTTTTCATTTTGTTGACAATTTCCTTAACTTCTTGATAAGGATGCTTAACATTTATTTGCAATTATTTCTCTTTTCCAATACATGTTTATAGGGTTATATAGTTCCCTGTAAGTAATGCTTTAGCTGAATGCTATGTGTTTTGATATAAAGTATTTTTGTTATTGTTCAGTTATTTTCTCGTTTCCATCATAATGCCTCCTTTATGAGTTTTTCTTAATTTCCAAACATATGGTGATTTTCTTTCTTTTTTTTAAGATTTTATTTATTTATTTATTTTTGACAGAGAGAGAGATCACAAATAGGCAGAGAGGCAGGCAGAGAGAGGGGGAAGCAGGCTCCCTGCTGAGCAGAGAGCCTGATGCGGGGCTCCATCCCAGGACCCTGAGATCATGACCTGAACGAAGGCAGAGGCTTAACCCACTCCATCACCCAGGCGCCCCAAAAGACCATCTTTTGACCTTCATTGCTCCTTGCACATTCCAGCACAAGGATGAGAAAACACAAGAAACCAAATGCGGGAAAAGCTAGAAGCATCAATATCGTCAGGGGGATGCAATGAGGTCCTTTAAACCTTTGGCAAACAGCTGACAAGTGAGGATTCCAGCTACTTCCACATACCCAAAGACAGAAAGAATCCCAGAGGGAAGTGGAAGTACTTCACAGTCAAAACCAGAACCAATTCTGGCTGCACAGGCAATACATGGACGTTCTTCATCCCATTTGTTGCAAGGCAGTGTCTTCTATGAAACCGTTTTCTCAGAGGCGTCCTCTGAACTGTTCTTCAGCACCAAACACCTCCCAGAAAAAGTCGAAAGGCCTCTGAAATGAACAACTCAGAGAACAAATCAAGAACTTCCTAAACGAACTTTACCATCAGAGGACAGTGGGAAGGTTTATGGCAACATTTGTGCCCAACGTGGATGGAACTGGGAAAACTTCTTAATGGAAGCTGGGCTAGTAATGAGAACACAACATGGTATGACTCAGCAGCCACCACTTATCTGGAGACATGACACACTCCCAGCCAAGGACTCTGAACATTGCCCAATGTGAGCAACTGGAAACTGAGACTACAAAGAAAACATCAAGTCATCACAAGAAGATAATCACAGATCCCATCTACACACGCCAGGCACTCTGGTCCATACTTTACAGCCATTCTCTGTTGCAACCTCTTGACCCAGTAATGGTAGGTGTTGTTATCTCGACCTTACGGATTGAGAAGCCAAGATTTGGAGAAGTTGGGTGACTCATTCAAAATCTCATAACTATTGATGGTGGAACCAGGTCTCCCTCATTCCAAAGTGTGATTTTTGTTTAACCATTTTGTTATGGGTTTTTTTTTTTTTTAACCCAGTGGTGTGCAAAAGGATCTGGGGGAGGAAACTGTTCCTGAAAGCCCCAGAGCACTTATTTTTTTTTTTTTTGTTTAAAGGCTTTGTGAAACAGAGCTCTTAAGAAAAAAATAATAAAATGTTACTAATAAACATTTCTTGAATAATGATATTTGATTCACCAGACATTTTTTTAAAAATTTGACATTTAGGGCGCCTGGGTGGCTCAGTGG
This sequence comes from Lontra canadensis, assembly GCF_010015895.1. Classification (NCBI taxonomy): domain Eukaryota; kingdom Metazoa; phylum Chordata; class Mammalia; order Carnivora; family Mustelidae; genus Lontra; species Lontra canadensis. The sequence continues at coordinate 5,532 of NW_022631260.1, read as the reverse complement.
GTTAAGCCACTGCCTTCGGCTCAGGTTATGATCTCAGGGTCCTGGGATCGAGTCCCGCATCGGGCTCTCTGTTCAGCAGGGAGCCTGCTTCCCTCTCTCTCTCTGCCTGCCTCTCTGTCTACTTGTGATCTCTATCTGTAAAATAAATAAATAAAATCTTTAAAAAAAATTTGACATTTATATTCCCACATAATGCAGTCTAAAGTTTTATAAAACCAAAAATTTCCAAACTACAAACTTATACCTATAATTACATTGGAAGACTGAAACATACCTCTCTTACAAACTAGTAGAACAAGAAGGAAAAAAAATAAACACCGTATCAATAATTTGAACATGATTTATAAATCTGACCTAATTTGCATATATAGAACACAGAACTCAATAACTGAAATATTGAACCTTTCAAATTCACATAGAACACTTATAAAGCTGACCATTTGCTGGGCTTTAGCAAGCCACAACCAATGTCTAAGGATTGAAATGTTTAGATTCAATACTTTCTCTCACAAAAATGAAGTTAGGCAAGAAATAAATAGCCAAAAATAACTAGAAAATCACCGTATGTTTACAGGGTGTCTGGGTGGCTCAGTGGGTTAAGCCTCTGCCTTCAGTCAGGTCATGGTCTCAGGGTCCTGGGATCGAGCCCCACATTGGGCTCTCTGCTCAGCGTCTCATGCAGCTTTGGGAGCAAACTCACCTTCTCTGTGGAATAAAGCCTCAGTTTTAGACTTCATTACTTTCTCTTTCTTGGAATGAGGTATCTTTTTTAAAAATAAAGGCCATCACACAAGAACCACTGTGAATTATCAGAGAGGTCATGCCAACCAATGTCAATTAATTTCCCTTGGGAAAGATGTCTGTAAGAGTTCAAGAAGTCCTTGATACATATACCCAGTGTGTCTGATGTGAGTGCCTACAGTATCTTCTGTGACTGCAGTGTTTGGTCCAGAGCCTAGGCTGTAGGGTGAATCCATGTGGTGCACGTAAGAAGAGGGAACAGCGTAGATTCCACGAAGGTAAGTCTTTGTTCTCTTGTTTGGTACTCATTTGATATGAATGGTGAAACAATTACCATTTTTCAAAGGAAGAGAGTACCAATCAGTGTCAAATATCAGGCTGTTATTTGGAAAGAAGCCTTTCCTTTTTCATTTCCTTCACTGTCAAATTTCTGGAAAGGGTAGCCATCATTTGCTGTGATTGTTGGCCAAAACCATTTGGTACTTGAGTCCTTACCTAGTCTTTTTTGACATTGGGTAATGTTAATTCTTCTTGAAATCATTTTCTTCTCTGAGTGCTGGGACACACTTCTCTTTACCCTTCTGGTCTCTTACTTTTCCAGTTTCTGTCAAAGGTTCATATTCCTCTGATCACTCCTTTGACACCCCCTAGCACTCCATTCCTGGCCCTTTACTCATCCTTTGTTTTCCTAGGCAATGGCTGCTGGACTGACGGCTGTCCCTACTGTCTAAGAGCTGTTGTCTCTGATGCTGTATTTTATTTATTTATTTATTTGACAGAGAGACATAGTAAGAGAGGGAATACAAGCAGGGGGAGGGGGAGAGCAAGTAGCAGGTTTCCTGCCAAGCAGGGAGCCCGATATGGGGCTCCATCCCGGGACGCTGGGATCGTGACCTGAGCTGAAGGCAGACAGTTAATGACAGAGCCACCCAAGCGCCCCTCTGATGCTATATTTTTAAAACAGGTTTCTTTCCAGAAATCTAGAACTATTTTCTGGTGGCTCACTGGACATTCCTGCCAGGATTCCCCATAAACGCTTAAAATTTACTACATCTAAAATGGAGTTCTTTAACTCCCCCTACACTTTCATTCTCTTAACCCTTTTCTTTCTCTTGTACTCTCCGTCTTGGTAAATTCCAGCCATCTGCCCAAGCCAGGGACCTGGGAATCATCTGTCACTCTGTTCTTCCCACTATTTTTCTCCGTATCTAACCTGTCACTAAAACCTCTTCCTTGAGGCTCTCAAATCCACCCCCTTCCTTCCACCCCCACCCCTGCCTTCACCCAGGCCCTCATCCTTTATCACATGGGATATTACTATAACCACCTCCTAAATGCCTCTATTTAATCTAGGCTGTCCTTCAAACTGCCATCAGAGTGACCTTTCCAATACAAAAACTCTATTATGTTTCTTCTCTGAATAAAATCCTTTAAACTTCCCGTTGCCTATAGGATGCCATTCAGACTTCTTGGTGTAACATTCAGGGTAGCTCCCTAGCTGGGCTGCTGCTTGTCTACATGGCTCTTTTGTATGAACAAAAAAAACCCATGTTGCCTCCCCCTCCAATCCTCCCGGGGCACATGTGGCCCAGCAGATGCAGAAGGAGGGTTCAGAGAGTGGAACGTGCCTTTCTGAGAGAACGAGGTACCCCTTCCATTGGGAGGCTGCAGCTCTGCATGTGGGCACAGGGATTGGCTTAGCAAAGCTTGGGCTAAACCCATTTCATGAACTTGTCCGCTGACCTATTTCCACGTCTACACACATCCCTAGATATGGCCATACTCCAGCATAGTGAATTATTTGCAAGCTTTGTCTTTCCTCCATGATATTGATGATGTCTTCTAGGAACCCCCCTTCCTCCAGCACCCATGATTCATTCCTTCTTGTCTTTCAAGACTTGCTTTAAGTATCATCTCCTCCTGGGAAGCTTCTCAGCCCTCATAGCCTGAATGACTTGCCATCACTCAAGGCATCCCTAACACATGGTCTATATGTGTACCGCATCACTTTGTCATACTGTTGGAATGATTAACTTTTACATTTGTCTCCCTCTGTACTTGGTGAACAACTTAAGGGCAGAGGGTAATATTTTATTCATCTTTATATTCCTGGCTTGGTTTGGAGAGATTCTCACTAAATTAATCGTAGGGCAACTGCCAGAAATGAGGCAGAACTGAAGAGTCTAGGCTTAGACAGAACTACAGGGCTTCCATGTGTCATAAACAATTAAGAAAATAGGACTATGTAGCAAGGCGAAACCAATGCCAAACACTCCAGAAAGGAATCGTCATTTATTTATGAGCAAAGGCAGAAATATGAAGAGGGTAAATGTTGACAGTAGACGAGGAAAGCATTGGTCTTTCAAGAAGCATATTAAGGGCCTCACAGCAAAGTTAGAGCTGGCCAGACGTCGGAGACGGCTCTGTTGGGAACAGGGCAGATGACTAAGAACAAACTTGAATTAAGCTGAAGAGCAGAATCGGGAGCTTCTGTTTAAAACCCACTTGTGCAATTGACTGGATGTTCAACCTCTGGGCATCATTAACCTCTGTGTCTTAGTTTCCACATCTGTAAAGTGGAGATAGTAGTGCTTCCTGACTTCAAAGAATTAAAGATTAATCAATGTCGGGAAGAATGTCTCTAACTTGGGCAAATCTATGTAAATATCCAGAGTGGCATGCAGAGAAGTGAGGTGTAAATACGAAAGAAAGAAAAAAATCTGAGCTTCCTTTTCATGTATTCCAAATGTTAAAAATGAAAAAAAAAATTGCTCCTGTCCTCATCCTGGAAAATGCCAGCAAGGAAAGAGCAGTTCGATGTGGATATTTTGGAAAGAAGTCATTTTAATGGTTAGATGTCTTTTATTCTTCTGCATGACTGCAACGTGCCAACATTACATGAGGGTCACACACATATAGGAGGTGGGAGACCTATCTTAACAAAATTTTGTGAAAAAATTGTGACTCCAAAGCAGAGGTTTGTGACTTTGGGCTTGGGACTGAGGCCTCCTGGGTGAATCAGTGTGAACTGAAGGGAGCTGCTCATGCTGGGAGAACTGGGCCAGTGATCACGGTTAGTGTTAGCGTTGGAGCAGGTTATGAACCTAGGGCTTATGGGAGCTTCCTTATTTCTTCCTTTTCCCTATCCATTGCCCATCTCCCCTCTACCAGATGGGTGGCCCTCCCATGCAATCCTCAAATTAAAATATTAAGAATTCACAGTAGGCCCCTCCCTAGCTTTCTAAAAAAGGGTAGACTTCCCCAGAGGGCCTTCAATGGATTGGCTGGCTTGAGGGCCTCATGAGGCCGGGAGGGCTGATCGGTGGAGAGGAGGGAGGTAGACAGCCAAGAGAGGTCAAATAGCCCCATAGCAGAAAATAAAACAGACACCAGCGGAGCTCTGGTGGTGCAGGAGGGAGGGAGACAGGCCCCAGGCCGGGAGGGAGGAGGGGGCTGGGCTGGCAAAGGAGAGGTCCAAGCACCAGAGTTGGGGCCTTTGTGTGGGGGAGGAAGAGTGAGGAGACATTTGGCCTGCTTGGGAAGGTGGTGTCATATCATGAGAGAAAGGTTTTGAGGGGGATGTTTGGAATTTTTACAGGGTCATGGACTAGGAGGTGTGTTTGTCTCTCTTCGATTCCACTTCCTCTCCTTTTAATGAGTTTGTGTATCAAGATTGGTCTTGAGGCAGACCATTCAAGAAACTGGAAGATTTTAAAATGAGAGCAGTGGAGAGGGCAGTTGAGTTATAGATGGAATAGTCCAGAGTCCGTGAAGCCTTGAGCTGGTTTGCTGGTCACTTGGATGGTGGGATTTGGGGCTGATCAGATCTAGTTCAATGACTCCAGCAGTGTCTCCTACCCCTGTTCATGGTGCTAACTGCTGGACACTAGCCCTACCTTTTCTTAGACACAGTTGGATGTCAAGGAGAGGAGAATATGATCTAAGGTCAGGCCAAACACACCCATGGGCTGTCCTCAAAAGAGAGATGTTACTGGGGGACTGGGAAGTCTCAGATGCTTGGGTTGGTATCTCCCTATTGGGGAGAATCTCCCTATTGGAGATTTCAAATTACATTATTTTGCCCGCTAAGCTGGCCAGTTAGAGACTGGAGAGAAGGTTCTCTTGCATGAGGTGTTGATGGCAACCCTTACTGTATTATGGATTTGTACATAACCCTGTTATTATGTACGACCTTCTATCTTGAAAGGGTAATTTCTCTGTTGCTTTGCTCATCATTGGTTTTTCTTGTGAATTGTGCGATGAACGTGTTATCCAAGAAGCAGGCCTAGGACCTTCAGTGATGTTAAACAACAAAATAAAGTAGCTGGAGATGCTTTTTGTACTGTTACTGAGTTTGGAAATGTTAACCTTATGGTAGAGTCCCAGCAGAGTGGTTTAGATCAGACTCTGATATCCTGAGCAGCTGGAGCCCCAGTGTGTATTCAGAGGTAGGTAAGGTATGGACGCCCTTTCCAAGCACTGTACCCACCTCACTGGCCTCTCCCACCGGAGGGAGGAAGCTGGAGGATGGGCCCCAGCTGTCTGCACACTGGTGGTCATTATTTAAAAGAGAGTTTACATTACCATACTGCTGCTCTTTCCTTGGCTTTCAGAGATGAACTCCTCTTTCTTCATTGGTATTGCCCAAAATGGAATAATAGAATAAACCTCATGTCTGCTTTTATCTCCTGAACAAGAACTCTTCAGTGACACTTCTTTGGGGGAGTCTGGGATAATTAATTTGCTCCCCCCTCCATCTTTCTCAATGCATTTAATTTAAACTTTCTTAAT